>NW_017679210.1:0-4146 GCF_001879085.1 Nicotiana attenuata
CACAGACTCCCGCCGACCGCACTCCTGAGCAGCGAGTGCAGGTTGAGCAGGCTCCCGAGATATTCCGGCACCGCCTGCAGCACCAGTTCAGCCCGAGGATGGGTCAGCTGCTTCAGAGGACGAGCAGCGCAGGCTTGAGAGGTTCAAGAAGTATGATCCCCCAGTGTTCAGCGGATTAGCATCAGACGATGCCTTGGGATTTCTAGAGGAGTGTCATCGTATTCTTTGCACTATGGGCATAGTGGAGTCCAGCGGGGTTTCTTTCACTGCTTTCCAGCTTCGGGGAGCTGCCTATGATTGGTGGCGCACTTATGCGATAGACAGTCCAGTCGAGGCTGCTTTACTGACTTGGACCCAGTTCTCGGACATGTTTGTGAGAGAGTTTGTTCCCCAGAGCCTCAGAGATTCATGGCGCGCAGAGTTTGAGCACTTGCGCCAGGGTGCTATGACATTTTCGGAGTATGCTATCCGTTATGCTAGGTTGGCCAGGCATGCACCGGTTTTGGTTGCTACAGTTCGGGAGAGAGTTTGTAGGTTCATTGAGGGTCTTATCCCACCCATCAGATCTAGTATGGCTCGAGAGTTGGAGATGGACATTCCTTATCAGCAAGTAGTGAGCATTGCTAGGAGGATTGAGGGTATGCTCGCCAGGGAGCGAGGGGAGTGGGAGGCTAAGAGGTCTCGAGAGTCGGGTCACTACTCTGGTGCCCGTACCCCATCAGCAGGTCGTTGTGGTAGGGGTTATGCGGGTCGCCCTGTTCATTCGGCTCTTGGAGCAGCCGGCAGTACTCCAGCTCCACCTGCACCTTAGGAGCCTTACTATGCACCTCCTGTTTCTAGCGCGCCTCCTGCGCGGGGTGTTTCCAGAGGTCAGTCCAGCAGGCCTAGTCCCAGCCAGTCACAGCCACCGCGTCCTCCCAGAGCTTGTTTTGAGTGTGGTGATACACGCCACATGGTTAGGGACTGCCCCAGACTTGGTAGGGGTGCATCTTCACAGGCTGCTCAGCCGCAGCGTGCTCCTCAGAGTTCTCAGGCCATGATCACAGCTCCAGCAGCTACCCCACCTGCCCAGCCGGCTAGGGGCGGAGGTCGGGGAGATAGAGGTCGCCCTCGAGAGAGGGGCCGAGCCAGATATTATGCTATTCCTGCTCGTACTGAGGTTGTTGCCTCCGACTCCGTCATTACAGGTATTATTCTGGTTTGTCACAGAGAGGCATCGGTTCTATTCGATCCGGGCTCTACTTACTCTTATGTGTCTTCTTACTTTGCTCCGCATTTGGGTGTGCCTCGGGATTCTTTGAGTGCCCCCATTTATGTCTCTACTCCCGTGGGAGATTCTCTTGTTATGGACCGCGTTTATCGGTCATGTTTGGTTACTATTCGTGGTTTTGAGACCAGAGCAGACTTATTATTACTCGGTATGGTAGATTTTGACATTATTTTAGGCATGGACTGGTTGTCGCCCCACTTTGCTATTCTTGATTGTCACGCCAAGACCGTGACGCTGGCTATACCAGGTGTTCCGCGTATTGAGTGGAGTGGTACTTTAGATCACACTCTCAGTAGAGTTATCTCTTTTCTTAAAGCTCAGCGCATGGTTGAGAAGGGGTGTGCCGCGTATTTGGCTTATGTGAGAGATGTTAGTGTTGATACCCCTTCTGTTGATTCTGTTCCAGTGGTACGGGATTATCCCGATGTATTTCCAGCCGATCTTCCGGGCATGCCGCCTGATAGAGACATTGATTTCGGCATTGATCTGTTGCCGGGCACTCAGCCCATTTCCATTCCTCCGTATCGTATGGCTCCTCCTAAGTTTAAGGAGTTAAAGGATCAGTGACAGGAATTTCTTGGTAAGGGTTTTATTCGACCCAGTGTTTCACCGTGGGGTGCTCCTGTTTTGTTCGTGAAGAAGAAGGATGGTTCCATGTGCATGTGTATTGATTACCGCCAGCTGAACAAGGTTACAGTGAAGAATCGTTATCCTTTGCCTCGCATTGACGATCTGTTTGACCAGCTTCAGGGCGCACAGGTGTTCTCTAAGATTGACTTGCGCTCAGGTTACCATCAGTTGAAGATTCGGGAGCCAGATATCCCGAAGACTGCTTTCAGGACTCGGTATGGTCATTACGAGTTCCTTGTTATGTCTTTTGGGCTGACTAATGCCCCGGCAGCTTTTATGCATTTGATGCACAGTGTATTCAGGCCATATCTTGACTCGTTCGTGATTGTTTTTATTGATGATATTCTGGTGTATTCCCGGAGTCGGGAAGATCATGAGCAGTATCTGAGGACCGTGCTACAGATCTTGAGGGAGAAAAAGTTATATGCAAAGTTCTCAAAATGTGAGTTTTGGCTGAGTTCTGTGGCATTCTTAGGCCATGTGATTTCTAGCGAGGGTATTCGGGTGGATCCGAGGAAGGTAGAGGCCGTGCAGAGTTGGCCCAGGCCATCCTCAGCTACAGAGATTCGTAGTTTCCTTGGCTTGGCGGGTTACTACTATAGTTTTGTGGAGGGATTTTCATCGATTGCTGCCCCTATGACTAGATTGACCCAGAAGGGTGCCCCATTTCAGTGGACAGAGGAGTGCGAGACGAGCTTTCAAAAGCTCAAGACAACTTTGACTACAGCCCCTATCTTGATGTTGCCTACCGGTTCGGGGTCTTATACAGTTTATTGTGATGCCTCACGGGTTGGAGTTGGAGCGGTGTTGATGTAGGACGGTAGGGTGATTGCCTACGCGTCCAGACAGTTGAAGGTGCATGAAAAGAACTACCCTGTCCACGATCTTGAGTTAGCTGCTATTGTTCACGCTTTGAAGATCTGGCGCCATTATTTGTACGGGGTGCCTTGTGAGATCTATACTGACCATCGGAGTTTGCAGCACTTGCTGAAGCAGAAGGACCTGAATATGCGTCAGAGGAGATGGTTAGAGTTGTTAAAGGATTATGATATTACTATTCTTTATCACCCGGGCAAGGCCAATGTGGTAGCGGATGCCTTGAGTCGTCGGGCGGAGAGTTTGGCATACTTACCAGCTTTAGAGAGGCCTATGGCGATGGATGTTCAGACCTTAGCCAGCCAGTTCGTGAGATTGGATCTTTCGGAGCCCAGTCAAGTTCTAGCTTGTGTGGTTTCCCGGTCCTCCTTATTTGACCGTATCAGGGAGCGGCAGTATGATGACCCTCATTTGCTTGTCCTTCAGGAAAGGGTCCAGCGTGGGGATGCCAGAGATGTGACCATTGGAGATGATGGAGTAATGAGGATGCATGGCTGGATTTGTGTGCCTAATGTTGATGGCCTTCGAGAGTTAATTCTAGCAGAGGCCCATAGTTCGCGGTATTCCATCCATCCGGGTGCCACGAAGATGTATCAGGACCTGAGGCAGCACTATTGGTGGAGGCGAATGAAGAAGGATATAGTTGGTTATGTGTCTAGATGCCTCAACTGCCAGCAGGTGAAGTATGAGCACCAGCGCCCGGGTGGGTTGCTCCAGCAGATAGAGATTCCAGAGTGGAAATGGGAGCGCATCACCATGGATTTTGTATCTGGACTTCCACGGACCTTGAAGAAGTTTGATTCCATTTGGGTTATTGTGGACCGGCTGACCAAGTCCGGTCATTTCATTCCTGTGTGTACCACTTATTCATCGGAGCGGTTGGCGGAGATTTATATCAGGGAGATCGTCCGTTTGCATGGTATTCCAGTTTCTATCATTTCAGACAGAGGTACTCAGTTTACATCGCGGTTCTGGAGAGCTGTGCAGCAGGAGTTAGGCACTCGGGTGGAGTTAAGCACATCATTTCACCCCCAGACGGACGGACAGTCCGAGCGCACTATTCAGATTCTTGAGGACATGCTCCGTGCGTGCGTGATTGAGTTTGGAGGGTCTTGGGATCATTTCTTGCCATTGGCGGAGTTTGCTTATAACAACAGTTATCAGTCCAGCATTCAGATGGCACCGTATGAGGCTTTATATGGCAGGAGGTCTAGATCTCCGGTGGGTTGGTTTGAGCCGGGTGAGGCCAGGCTATTGGGTACAGAGATGGTTCAGGACGCATTGGAGAAGGTCAAGGTGATTCAGGACAGACTCCGTACAGCCCAGTCCAGACAGAAGAGTTACGCGGACAGGAAGGTTTGTGATGTTTC
>NW_017679210.1:15680-17874 GCF_001879085.1 Nicotiana attenuata
AAAAATGGAAAGAGGAAGGAAAAACTCGTAGAAGAATTCCCCGCCTTGCTCCTATTGTGTCTCTGCCTCCTTAGGTCGAATCTGTGTCAAAAATATGTCCAACATCCTCAAAATACCGTTTTTTCATGTATATATACCAAGTAGGGTTGGGCCCAAACAATTATACCTTCTTCAATGTGAAAAAGGACAAGTTTCTAGGCCTGGACTAGCGCGGGCGCGCTAGTGACCGCGCTAGTGGCCGCGCATATTAACAAGTGCACTGCCTCAGTCCGCGAACAGGTCCGCGATCGCGATTTCAATCGCGTTTTTCACCCTGTTCCATTTGGAATTTGGAAAAACGTAAAACATGAAAGTTGTAACCCTTTGAGTTAGTTTCCAACCATATATTGTGAAACCCAAATGGAGTTCTGAGCAAAAAGTTATGTGCATTTTACTAGACAGTGCGCGATATGCCTACTCGATTCTTCGTTTGTTCTAACTATCATCCGTTGACCCCCGAACACGATCTCGGCTTAATTCCTTGAGCTTTTACTCAGACTTCAAAGCTCCAAATCACTTGAATTCATTCCATGACATCAGCTCGGAATCACTCCTACAAGGCATAAAACACACAATTAGTGCAAGACACTAGCGATTAAAGCTCAAACTCAATTAAAGTGCAGTAAATTTGAGTGTAATAAGCGACTAAAATACGCAATTATAACCTATCATCAAAGAACCACGTAGTATTTATAATATTTAATTAGTAAAATGCTTACGAGACTTTAACTGCTATGAGTACTATGAAAATGTAATGTCTTACCCATATTTGTCTCTTCTTAATTTTCACAACAACGTATGATAAAGGAAAGAATGTTTAATTTCTGCAATAAAAAAAGTTGAGACCACATCTATATTTATATCTATATCTATTTTCATATATTTATCAATTTATCTATCTATCTATATATCTATCTATATATTCGTCTATACTATAAGTACGAATACCTTTAGCGAAATATCATTCGCCTTTTTTTTATTACCCTTTAAAATTAGATTTCACACTAGACAAAATAGTCATTTAATTATTCCCAAAATTTTTAAGACTTTGAAATAAATTAAGTTTTGTTTATTAAACTCTTCCTTATTTAAACTATGTACGAAATTCTAATATTCAAAAAAGATTTATCACTTCAATTAAAATAAACACATAAAATTGAAGGGATTTTTATCTAGCTATACTATATTAGAAACTTATTTACCTATGTTCTCTATTTGAAGTTTTTAATAAGTATTTAGGTTTTCTTATAAATTGTATGTATTGCTTCTTAAAAGACTATCACTCCATTATTAGTGCCTTCAATTAAGAGATTCAATTATATCATTTCCTTTTTTTTCCCTCTCCTCTTCTCTCTCCTTTTTTTACATCAAAATTCCTTAATCTACGCCCAAAATCTACATCATCTCTCTTTCCACCATTACAGATAACTTTATATTATTAAAAAATATTCTGAAATTTTATGATAATTGTAGGATAATTGTATCATAATTGTATTTGAATTGTATCAGATACATCAATGCTTAAAACATAATGTATCATACTTGTGTCACAATTATTTCTAACTTGTATCTGGTATATTAATACCCAAAATAATACCCGATACAATACTAATAAAATAATATACAATTATCATACTTGTGATATAAACTGTGAAATTCGTCACGAACGCACAACTGCTCGTAACAATATACAATGAATATACAATTATCATACATTTGTAATACAATTCGTGCAACAATTATGATACATATACAATTATAATACAATCACGATACATTTCTGAAAAATATTGACACAATTATGATCTTCATCTTTTTCAAGCTTCAATCACAATTCTACACTAAAAATTTAATATAATTGTATTAGTATTGTATCGAGTATTATTTTAGGTATTGATATATCATATACAAGTCACATACAATTAAGATTTTAGAAAGAAAGAAAACAAGATTCAAAACTTACCCACAACTTGATTCTAGAGCAATATTTTCGAATTTCGTCTGCATTATATCAATAAATTTTTTTAGAGATTTTGGGTGATTAGTAAGAAAGAGAGAAATTGAATTTCAAAGGCTTTGGAAGAGCAAAAAAATCTGTAGTTTTGGGGTGGGGGAGTAACAATGGGTAAGCAAGATTTGGGTAAGTAAGATTTTG
>NW_017679211.1:0-17862 GCF_001879085.1 Nicotiana attenuata
TGGCATTCCATGTCCTCATGCAATATGTGCATTATTGCACAAGAAAGTGGATCTTCTAAGTCAGATTCATTGGTACCTTACCAAAGAGACTTATCTCCAAATTTATTCAGATAAGTTACAACCAGTAAGAGGAGAAAAGTTCTGAAAAATTGAACCTTACAGTACATGGCTCCACCACCTTTGGTAAAGATGACTGGGAGACCAAAGGTTAAGAGAACAAGAGAAAAAAATGAGGAACTTAATAGGCAAGGACAATGGTCTCAGTCAAGGAAAGGGAGGGTAATGACATGTAACAATTGTGGTGAACCTGGACACAATGCTAGAGGGTGTGCAAAGGTAATCAAAACCATAACTTTTTCTATCATTCTTTCTGTTTCAACAACTAACCAAAACTTTCTGTCTTACTAACAACATTTTAAAGGAAAGCAGCCCATTGGAGGAAAGAAGAAGGGAAAGCAGACAAAGAGGAAGAGAAATTTACTTGATGAAGCTGATGATGAACAGCCCAGATCTCCCCCTGCTGCACCAGTGCCACAAGAAGCCAATGATGAGGAAATTCTTTTGTCAGCCCCTCAGCCAAGTCAGCCTACTCAAACAAGTCAATCTAGCAACATGTTGCTCATGCCAACCCTTTCAGTGCAGAGGAAAGAACCAAGCTGTAGTGCTTTTCCAGACTTTGACTACCCAAACTTTGACCCTGAGCCTGAGCCTAAAATAGCTATAAGACCAAGAAGTATCTCTGAGGCAAAGACTAGGCTACAATTGAGGCAACTACAAAGTACAACAATTGGAACAAGGGCAATCAGATTTGTTGGTGATGCTAGTGGTGTGAGTGAGCCATCAAACCTACCATTCTTACCAAAGAAGCTGCAATGGAAGGGAAAAAATGCTATTGCCGGTAACCACCTTAACAAGCAAAGATTGGCCAAGTTGAAAGCAAAGAAGGGTAATGGGAAGAAGCAGACTTAAAGACTTGTTGTTCTGGTGTTCTGGAATGTAGATCAACTACACTCTATATTTTTGGTTGTGATGTAATTACTATTAGCCAAGTAAACTTCTTAAACTTGTGTGGCTGTTTAGTTAGTGACATGTTCACTCGGATGTCATGTTATCACCTAGTTGTGAAAGTTTTTGGGGGTGATAATGTGACATCCTCTTGTTTGTGGTTTGATGTAGTTTGAATGTTTAGTTTGGGAAACTTGATGTCATGTTGTCACTTGTTTATGTAGGTTTTTGGGGTGATAATGTGACATCCCCTTGTGATGAATGAAATTAGAGTTTATAAATTGTTTAAGTGTTCATTTATGAGTTATAAATGCTGTCCAGATTTTGTTAACAAGTTGTTTTGTGAAACTGCCCAGATTCTGGACCAAAATGGTGTTGTAAAAGTGTCCAGATTTTGAAATAACTGGTGTTGTGAATCTGTCCAGTTTTTTGACTAAAATATTGTGAAACTGTCCAGATTTTGGCACAAAAAGGCCTTTGTAAAACTGTCCAGATTTTGACATAACTAGTGTTGTGAAACTGTCCAGATTTTGGACCAAAATATTGTGAAACTGTCCAGATTTTGGCACAAAAAGGCCTTTGTAAAACTGTCCAGATTTTGGACCAAAATGGAGTTGTGAAATTGTCCATACTTTTTGACATAACTGCTATGTTCATCAACCCATAACATCAACTAATAATACAGAAAATTCATCACAAAAGAACTGACAACTACTAAGACTACATTAACTAATATAAGCTCTAATATAAACGGTTACAAGCTCATAAATTGAAATTACATTAACTAATTCTTGAAAACTAATATATTGGAATTACATTAACTAAGATTACAAGGTCTAATGTAAAAGGTTCAAAACAACATACATAACACCTTCTCTTCCAATTTCAAACGATAATAAAATTGACAAAAAAGCATATTCATTAGCATCATCAACAAGATTCATCATTGACGCCGCAACAAATCCAACAAAAAGTGCCCATGAGATCATAAGCATCATCCTCGTCTTCAAAACCTTCTCTTCTAATTTCGTTACTTTTGCAGCTTCAGCTTTGTGTAGAGCCTTCATGGCAATTAATTCTTCTTTCAATTTATCCCTATCATTTTTAATAGCTTCCCAAGATGATGTTACATCTTTAGTTGTAACCAAATCACTGTTCAACGAGATTTCATCTTCCCATTCAAAATAACCACAAGAACGATTCTGTCGAAA
This sequence comes from Nicotiana attenuata, assembly GCF_001879085.1. Lineage (NCBI taxonomy): Eukaryota > Viridiplantae > Streptophyta > Magnoliopsida > Solanales > Solanaceae > Nicotiana > Nicotiana attenuata. The sequence goes on from NW_017679211.1 coordinate 2,217, forward strand.
ATAAAAAAATCAGAGAAGAAACTAAGATCGTTATTATTTGACTATAATTTAGAGCAAACAATTACTAATTTAGATCTTTTGTTACACAATAACTAACCTTAGGCTTCGGACATTTAAAAATCGCCTTCCAGGGTTTAATGGAGTCGTTGAAGTGAAGTGGTTTGCAAAGATGCCACAACGACACCTAATTTGGGAAGAACAACTTCCTTGAGACATTGAAGATGAAGGAAAAGGATTGGGGTCGTCTGAGCCCTAATTCTTGGTAGGAGACGGGTATGAAATGGGTGTTGTAGGGTTTTAATTTGGTGGGACCGCTGACGTGGAAGCTGACATGGCAGCTGACTTGGATAAAATTCATGTGGTCAGCTGCCACAGTGTCTAGACGTTAGGGTTAGGGTTATTTTTTCAAAGTTCATTAACGGAAGGGACGAGAATGACCGAAAAGTATAATGGGTGGCACAAGCAACCAATAAACAATAGTAGAGGGGTAATTTTGACCCTTTGCCCAACCTAAAATGAAGAATAAAAGAAACTTTTTACAAAAAAAATAAATATAATACATGTAAAAGGCAAAATAGACTCTCTTCTCCCTTTTACCTCAACTCTATCTATTTACATTTTTACAAGTCTCTATCTTTACCATTTGTGGTTTTATCTTTAACATGTTATTCCAAATCCCCTTTTAGTTGGCCATTACTGCCAAAAAGAGGAAAAAGGACTAAAATATGTGGACATGATTCTCATTTACCAGTTTCTTTAGCTTCCCAATATCTGAATATCCTCCTCTATACTGATATGTGTCACTACCTTCTGTCTTAGTAAACTCTATCTGGAAGTTCAATATTATGTTATGGGCAGTGATGAAGCCACCTTATTCCAACGGGTGTCACCTCGAAAAATCACACTGCGTAGTTAGGTAACTTTTTTTAAATATATATGTCGATCCCCTTAATTTCTTTGAATATTTACTTTTTTATATTTTGACACCTATTAGTAAAAATTCTAGCTCCGCCACTGCTCACTGATAATGACAAATATTTTGAAATGTAAATATCAATAATTTAGGAATGTTTCATGTACTAAGACTTGATAATGAAATTACTTAATATGTTACAGTGAAACCAGCTACATTGTGATGACCCAAAAGGTCATCTCTTGTTTTAGAAGTCAAATCTGTGTTCCGAGGCCTTAAAAACCTCTTTTTGTCTCACCTCGATTTGCGTGCGCAGTCCGGACGCTTTTCCGAAAAGCTTTTATGTGAAATTTAAGAAAAATATTGAATTTGGCCTTTAAGATTGATTGAAGTTGATTTCGGTCAATATTTTTGGTAAACGGACCCGGACCCGTAATTTGACGGTCCCGTAGGGTCCGTAGTAAAATATGAAACTTGGGCGTAAGCCCGGAATCGAATTTCGAGGTCCCTAGCCCGAGAAAAGAATTTTTAAAGAAAATTATTTGCTGGAAAATATAAGGATTTTTGGAAATTAAATGGCGTGTGATCTTGATGGTACTGGGCCCGTATTGTGGTTCCGGAGTCCGGTACAGGTTTAAAATAATAATTAAGTCAAATCTGTAAAATTTGGTAAGAATCAGAGTTGATTTGGTATAAATCGGACCCTTAGTTGAGAAAATAAAAAATTCCAATGTTCTCAAGAATTTCATGAATTTGAGGCTAAATTTGTAGTTATTGATGTTATTTTGATGATTTGATCGGACGAGCAAGTCTGTATGATATTTTTAGACATGCGTGCATGTTTGGTTTGGAGCCCCGAGGGCTCGGGTGAGTTTTGGATAGGCCACGGAGTGGTTAGAACTTAGGAAACTTAGCTGTTGCATATGGTATTTTTGCACAGGCCTCTGATCTTGCAGTTGCGAGATCAGGCTTCGCAATTGCGAAGTGAGCAGGCCTGGAAAATGCGACAATAATGTCGCAAATGCGAACCAGGCCTGGGCAGGCCACCCTCGCAAATGCGAACTTTTGGCCGGAATTTGCGAAGGCCCTTCTGTCACAAATGCGATATTTTCATCGCAAATGCGAAGGCAACAATAATTCAAAGGGTTCGCAATTGCGAACCCCTGATCGCAATTGCGATAACTGCAGCCTGTTAAGTGAGATTTCAGACGGAATTTTCATCATTTTGCAATTTCCTCAAACCCTAAACATCCCTCGGCGATTTTTCAAAGACTCAAATTTCTCCAAACCATAAATAAGTGATTTCTAACTCATCTTCTTCAATCTAATTCATCTTTTTACAGGATTTCACTTCAAAATCTAGGATTTTTCATGGGAAATTGGGTGTTCTCGGGTAGAAATTAGGATTTTTAAATTTTAGGGATTTGGAACTCAATTTGAGGTCGGATTTCAAAACTAGTTGCATATTTGAGTTCGTGGGTGAATGGGTGATCGGGTTTTGGTTCGAACTTCGAGTTTTGACCAAGCGGGTCCGGGGTCGATTTTTGACTTTTTGGGGAAAACATTGAAAAATCTTTATTCATGCATTAGAATTGGTTTATTTAGCATTTATTGATGTTAATAAATTAATTGTGGCTAGATACGAGTAAATTAGTTGTGGAATCGAGAGGTAAAGCGGTGGTTGAGTGTTGAATTATCCGTTGGCTTGAGGTAAGTGTTTGGTTTAACCTTGACTTGAGGGAATAGGAATCCCCGACTTACGTGCTAAGTGAAATTTCATGTGTGTGCAGTATAGGCGTGGTGACGAGTACCTATGCGCCACCAAATTTCCATTTTTAGTTTGTTCCCTTCCCCGTTTCCTATTATACTATTTCTTGTCTTATTTGCTACTTGCTTAAACTGTTTCCATGCCTTACTTGCTACTTGCTCATAAATGCTTCCATTCCTAATTGCTTCATATTAACTGTTGCTCTCTTAATTGAAGTATCAAATTGTTTCATAGTTTCGCTTTATTACACTGTTGGCTTATATTGGGTTGTTGGTGCCTTATGGTGCACCTTGGTTGGTCTCGCTAATTAGTTTTTCATGGGTGAAGTTTCATATTCGTGGCAATATTCTATTGTGTGGGTTGAAGTACAAGAGATGCAGAAATTTAGTTAATTTGTGAAATACCTTGTATTTGATCTTTGTGATTGGTGTTGTTGTACATACATATGTTGGGATCGGGTTGCACGTCGCAACAGGAGGAATAAGGGAGGAAATTGCTTGTCTGGTGGGATCGGGTTGCACGCCGCAACAAAGAGTAATAAGGGTGGACATGTGGGATCGGGTTGCGCGCCGCAATAGGAGGAATAAGGGTGATATGCATTGAGGAGTAATATGGGAGGACATGTGGGATCGGGTTGCGCGCCGCAACAAGGAGGAATAAGGGAGAATATTGATACTGTTATTGTTTATATGGTGGGATCGGGATGCACGTTGCATCAGTTATTGTTTATGGCATTTATTTCTGTTGAAGTTATTATTGACGTGTTGAAATTCCCTAAGGATTGGTTATAACTGAACACTAGTAGACTGGTTGGGTCCTGTGTTCCTTTTATGCAAGTTCCGGTTATTTTTCATGCCGTACCTCTTTTTTGTTTATTATAAACTGTTGCAGGTTATATATATTGTTATGCCCCGCCGTAGCCTCGTCACTACTTCGTCGAGGTTAGGCTCGGCACTTACCAGTACATGGGGTCGGCTGTACTGATGCTACACTCTGCATTTTTTGTGCAGATCCAGTGCTGGACCGTACGGACCGTAGTTCGAGGTTGCTGCCTTCAGTCCAGTGGAGACCCGAGGTAGTCCTGCAAGCGTCCGCAGGCCTTGGCATCCCCTTCTATCCTGTTTCATCTCTGTTTTTTTTCTATTTCCGAAACAGATGTGTATTTCTTTGTTCAGACTATTATGTGTAGTATTCGTAGATGGTCCGTGAAATTATGACACCAGTTCTGGGCGGAGTTTTATTATGGTTTCGCAGTTGTATTAGGATAACTTGTTAAATTCTGCTCATCCATTTTTGTTCCGTTGATTTACTTATGTTAACTTGTAAATTGTTAAAAAGATAAAAGGAAAAGACTAACTAATTTGTAACGTTGGCTTGCCTAGCGAGTACAATGTTAGGCGCCATCACGGTTCCGACGGTAAAAAATTAAGGTCGTGACATGCATACATGGCGTTGCGTCTGTTCTAGGCGTAACTTTTCTGAATTAGCAATTTCATATTCTCCATTTTCAAGAAATCTTTGATCAGGTCTAAGCCTTGAATCTGTAGGAGGCAACTTTTCCTGTTGACAGAAATTATAGTATAGCATATATTACAATGTGAAAGAAGGGCGTAAGATAAATTTTACATAAGCCAAGAATCTCGTTCCATGAGCTTGAATCTCGTTCGATTAGTAAACACGTGCAACTCCATCTCCAATTGAAGCCACTCACCGATCTCATTCACTTGAAATTTAAGGTAAAAGTTATTAATTCAATTTTTTAATAGACTTTTTAGTTCTACAGTTCGGGAAGAAAATACCAAAATTCAAATAAAGATCGTAGCTAGGAGGAAAACAAAAGAAAAAACTTATCTACATCTACTATTTAAAGAGTCAAATATATTCAGTTATACAATTTCATTTTATGTTCTGTTTATTTATTATTAGTAGTATAAAGGCTCAGATAATCTAACCTAAATCTGAGTAGATCTAGAAGGATCAGATTAAAAAACTCGACACGATAGAGCATTTAATTAAATTACCAAAGTGTCAAAATTCCTCTTATTTAATATTTTATTCAAAGTAATGCTTTCGATAATGAAAAAGAGAATGCAAAGTTCCTTTTATAAAGTATGGTGATCTTGGTCAACGAATAAATGGACCAAGTAGCGGTTTGGATGATGGCTCGATTTCAGAGAATACTAATTGTTTAACCAAAAATAGGGATTTCAGTCAAAGTTTTATTTTAGAAGAACTCGGGTTACTGATAATCAAATATATAATGAATAAAAGAAATTGACTTCAATAAGCAGAAGAAAGCAAAATAAATCAGTATATTGCAATAGTATTTCGTGTCCTTACAAATGTTCAATCTTTCCCTTTTATAGCTATCTCGAAGTAATACGTTTTTCCTTTATCATAATAGAGTCTTTATGATAATTAGTGGCATTAATATAACGTTATAATTGGTAATCATAACCGATTCATTACAAATTCCATAATGCTTTCCGTAATTAATGCCTATTAATTACCAATAATACGTATCTGTACCTCTTTTGCTATTTAAGTTCATTCTTCTGATATAACTGCTGAATATCAATAGGTACGAGCTTTTATCTTTCCTCTGCCCGTGCCTGTTAAAGCTCGTGTCTTTTTACTTTGCCAATCAGTTACTTTTCTACTAGTCCACGTGTCATGATATATCACCTCTTATTTAATTCTATACACGAACTCAATTTTTCCCAATACAGATAGTCCCCGCACTTGCCATTTATTCTTCAATAGAATATTTGGGAAGTGGATTTCATTAAAGCGGGAATATTTGCCGCCATTACTTCTTCTCTAAAACTGACGCTTCATATGTCACTTCCATTTAATGTTCACGACACGTGGCACCTCCCGGTTGGTTCTGCAACTTTTCAGCGCTTTTTAGGGCTTTTTTACGGCTTCATTAATTACGAAATGACAGCTTTCATCATGATGTTTCTATCATTGTGTCTTTTCCTTTGACGGTTGCTATTGAGTATTAATATAAGTTTTCATCTTTGTCTTTCTCATAAAATGTTCAGAATATTTAACTCTAGTTTTCTTCTTCCTCGTACTATTATGTCTTCTTCAAACCCTAACCCTCGGAGAGTCCCTATCGTTGACAATCTTCCTCTTGTTCCTATTAGAAGTAGGAGAGGAGGGAGACTTCGCAGTTTAGGTTCTTCATCTTCTCGAGGTCCTTCTCTTCCTTCTACGAGTTTAACTCCACCCTCTAGAACTAGAGGTTCTCTTTCCCAAAGGTCTTCATCTAGAAATAAAGAACCCAATGAACCTCCTCATGAACCTTTGGTTGATGAAATTGTTCCTGCTGAACTATCTTTTTACAATGATAGAGAGTCCATCAGAAACCAAGTTTCCTCTATGTCTTCATTAGATCGTGCTGACATTTACCCAACTCAGATCACTAAAGGCTTGATTTCTGTGGTTCGTAGAGATTGCCATTGGAGTCATGATTTCCCCATTATAATTCCCAATGCAAACCAAAGAATCACTTCCTACTTGACTGGGTTTTCTTTCGTATATACATATCCTTTCACATTGAATTTCAAGCCCCCCATTGACCCGGTTATCATCGAATTCTGTCGTTTTTTCGATGTTTGCTTAGGAAAAATTGGCCCCATCGTGTGGAGGGCCGTTGCTTGTTTGAGGCATTTGGCCAACATGGCTGGCTTGCCTTTTACTTTCTTTCATTTAATCCATCTTTATTCTCCCAAACTTTTCCGTCATGGAATTTTTACTTTAGTAGCGAGAAGCAAGAGAGTTCTGGTCAGCCCAAAGGACGATATAGACCGTGGCGGGTATGCCAGGTTTGTTGCTGCCCCCACTGTTGGTTTAGTGGGTGAAGGGAATGTTCCGTTTCCTGAGAAGTGGAATTTTGCACGTAAGTTTTCTTTTCATAACTTTTCTATGGCTTTTTTTTAATTTTAATTTTGATGGTTGTCATTTTAACTTCTTCTTCTTCTTTTTCAGCAACCATGGGAACTGTTGATGAGATTCCCAATTTCTGTGGTTGGTAGGAAAGTTGCTAAGTGTTGCTCCGATGGAAGGTAGATCTTGGAAAAGCCTTTCTCATCGGTTTGGTTGGAAAGTAAAAACTCACGGTAAGTGCTTTTTCCTTTATATCCTTCGTATTTCCATTCACTTCTTTCCTTAAAACTTACTTTAATCCTTCTTTTTATCAGGATTTCCCATTCGAGACATAAGTGCTAAGGCCGTCATAGCTTCCAGAGTTTCTTTGGAAAGAGCCCAAGAGATAATTTTGGGTTCTTCATCGAAAAGGAAGGCTTCTGCTGATCAAGATTCTGAAGAAGAGGAAGAACAAGATGGGGGTTCTTTGATAAAAAGGGAAGACGCATTATTTCAGATGATGAAGCATCTCCTCCTCGTTCTATTCCTTTAACCGAACCTGTTGAAGCCACCTTGGTGATTTCCGATGATGACACTCCCGCGGCTGCTCGTGATTCTGTTGATCAGCTTTTTGCTCGTGGGTTTGATAGTGAAAGTTTAGGTCCAGTTTCTGATGAAGTACCCCTTGCCTCATTTTCCATGCCTGCTCCTGTGACATCTTCTTTACCGGTTGTGACCGCTGATGTTGCTGCTCCGCCCCAGGCTATTTTGACTCCTTCCACAGTTCCTCCTACAACTGTCCATCATACTGAAGTTGGTTCCTCAAGTGGGAGTGAAGCTATGAGGCAAGTTATCATCGAGGTTCTTGCTGATGGTAACCTTTTGAGGAAATCAGGTCGGGCTGATGTGTGGTTGAAGCCTCTGATTGGTCCAGTTGAGAAATCCAAGATTGAGAGTCACAACTTTTTGACTTGGATGAATGACATAGTGCAATCATCTTTAAAGGTATTCTTTTTCATACTTTACTTCACCCTTCTTCTATTTAAGGTTCTTACTTTTTTCTTTTTTAGATCAATCTAGTTGGCACGGAGATGATGAAGAGAATTTCCCACACAGAGCAATTAATGCATGATTATCAAGTTGAAGCGGACAACTAGAGAGAACAGTATGAAGGTCTTCAAATTGACATGGAAATGTTAGAAGAGAGTAAGTGTACCTTGGAGCAGCAACTGAAGGTTTTAACTTCAGGGTTAGCAATCGAGAAGGCTTCCTCAAATCAAGCTGATAAGGACAAGAATCTCCTTGAAACATCTTTCTCTGAGCAACTTTCCAAAGCCAGTGAAGAAATCAGAGAACTGAAGGCTTTGCTAAGTAAGAAAGAAGCTTATGCTGGTGAACTCGTACGAACACTTTCTCAAACCCAAGAAGATCTTCGTGAGTCTTCTAACAAGGTCAGCTTTTTAGAGAGTTCACTCTCTCCTCTACAAGCTTCTTATGATTCTGCCCTGGCTGAAAATGAAAAGCTTAAAAATGAGATTGATCAATGGGAGCAAGATTATGAGATTCTTGAGGACAAGACTACAATTGAAGTGAGTTGGGCAATTTTAAACACACCCCACGATACCCTGGTGGAAGCTAGCCAAAAGGGCTTTAGTTTGGATGTTGAGTTAGCTAAAATAAAAGAGACTATTGAAAAAACTCAGCAAGGCCAAGACTTTCCTTCTCCCATGGCTGATATTCCCGAGCACATTGAAGATGATATGGGTACGGTGAATGCTCCAACTCCTTCAAGCCATCTCGAACCTTCTGCTGTTAATGACCTTGTTTCGGATCCTTCTTCAGCCCCTCAGAGAAAAGATTACGATATGTTGCTTTTTTTTTTGGAATGTGGTTGTAACCCCCAGTCTCATTTGGGGGTTTGGTTTTTTGGAAATGATAAGTCCCCAGACCTTTTCGGGGCACTTTTGTATAAATGACAAATAGTTTATGACTAAGTTCGTACTTAGTCTAAACTTTTTAATATTAAGAAGTTTTCTGTTTTAACTTAGTTATTTTGAGCTTCTGTTTTGCTCGTCTTTGCCTTTATACTTAAGGACTTGTTAATTAATTCGTGGGTTTATGTTTTACCACTTTTTTGCATTTTTTTGTTTCATAAAATGCTTTATTAACTTCATGGATGTTTGAATCACACATGAATTTTATAAAAGAGGGCCCTTTTATTTTCGACACTTAACGAAGAAGACGTCTCAACTTCATAATGGTGTAAATGTAAGACAAAAGAAATAGGAACACACATGTTTCTTGAAGTAACTTTGATAAAGTTTTCATTTGAACTTTGTCAAGTTTAAATAACATCTTACATGTGTTTAAATAACTTCTATAACTTTTTTCGTAACTGTTTTCTTTACAACAGATTTCAAAAGAGAAAATAAAATTCAAGGTTTTCCTTTATAACCTGTTTCTATACATTGCCTTTAACCTAGATATCATAAAATTTTGAAATCTATAAGGTTTTTCAACTGGCTTTGTATTATTGGCTCGTAACTTTGCTCTGAACTTGACTCATTCGATGAGTAGACTTTGAGGCTTTGATTTGTACTTTCGACTATCTTCTTTAGTCTTCTTTGCCTTCTTTATACGTATGTACGTATATTATATAGTCCCCCAAGTATTTGAGCTTTGAAGTATGAAATCTCGAGCACTTGCTTACACCTCTTATTCGGTCCTTTCCCTGAAAAGGAAAAAAAACGTACGGGACTCGGAGGTGCGATTATAGATGAAGACTGCATAACCCGTTTGAATTTATATCAGAATAAATTGTAACCCTAGACCGGGAATTTATGTTTTTCCACGTGTCTTGCAGGTCGTGACTCATCATTTAGTACGGGTTAACTTTTTGCCTATCATCTAAAATCGTTAGTAAAATTTTAACAATTCAAAAATAAGATTCGAAAACGAGGGTACCTGCCCGTGGATACTTCTTTTCCTTAGAAATAGTATCTCTTCAGATGAACGACATTCCAATGTGAAGGTAAAATCTTGCCATCCATTGTTTCCAGCTCGTATGCTCCTTTTCCTGCGATACCATGAATCTTATAAGGTCCTTCCCAGGTTGGACTTAACTTTCCCGCATTAGCCGCTCTCGTGGATTGAAAAATCTTCTTGAGTACGAAGTCCCCAACCTTGAAATATCTTAGGCGAGCTTTCCGATTATCATATCGTTCCATAACTTGCTTTTGTGCTGCCATTCTTATTAATGCAACTTCCCTTCTTTCTTCAAGTAAATCTAAGTTTATTCGCATTTCTTCTTCATTAGATTCCTCAGTTGCTTGTGCATATCTCGTGCTTGGTTCACCTATCTCGACTGGGATCAAGGCTTCAGCTCCGTATACCAGTGAAAACGGTGTTTCTCCCGTACTTGTTTTTGCTGTCGTGCGGTAAGCCCATAAAACACCAGGTAACACCTCTGGCCAATTGCCTTTGGATTCCTCCAATCGTTTCTTCAAATTGTTAATAATGACTTTATTCGTCGATTCAGCTTGTCCATTACCCACCAGATGGTAAGGCGTTGAAGTAATCCTTTTGATTTGCCAACTTTGAAAAAATTCTGTGATCTGTGGGCCTATAAACTGTGGGCCGTTGTCACATACGATTTCCTTTGGTACGCCGAATCGGCATATGATACTTCGCCAAATGAAATCTCTGACCTCTTTTTCTCGTACCTGTTTAAAAGCACCTGCTTCCACCTACTTAGTAAAGTAATCAGTGAGTACTAGCAAAAATCTTACCTTGCCTTTTGCTTGTGGTAGTGGACCCACGATATCCATCCCCCACTTCATAAAAGGCCACGGTGCAATGACTGGATATAACAATTCCGCGGGTCTATGCATATTGTTACCGTATCTTTGGCACTTGTCACATTTAGCTACAAAGTTTTCCGCTTCTTCTTCCATTTTGGGCCAATAATAGCCTGCTCTAATCATGGTTTTCACTAAAGATCTTCCTCCCGCATGATTTCCACAATGTCCCTCGTGTATTTCTCTCATCACATAATCTGTTTGAGAAGGTCCGAGGCATCTTGCTAAAGGATCACCGAACATTTTTCGATAAAGATTGCCTTGCTTTAAGCAGTACCGAGCAGCTTTTTTGTGAAGCGCGTGAGCCTTTTTCTTATCTTCAGGGACGGTTCCGTACTGCAAAAAAGTGACAATCTCGTTCCTCCAATCCCAAGTTAAATTATTGAAATTTACCTCATTTCTATCTTGATCGAGTACTGAATGAAATAGATGTATTACAGAGGCATTTTCATCATTTGTTACTTCTGCCGCAGATGCAAGATTAGCTAAGGCGTCTGCCTCAACATTCTCCTCTCGTGGTATCTGCACAACCTTCCAGGTTTGGAATTGTCTAACCAGATCTCGCGCCTTCTCCAGGTATTGCTGCATTCTTGCCTCCCTGGCTGTATAAGTCCCCAGCATTTGGTTAACTACAAGTTGCGAATCGCTTTTGATTACGACCTGCTCTATGCCAAGTTCGCGTGCCAGTTCTAAACCTACAATCACAGCTTCATACTCTGCCTCATTGTTAGTCACAGGATGACATTTTATAGCTTGTCGTATGGTTTCACCCGTAGGTGGTACTAAAACAATTCCTAGACCTGCCCCTTTCACATTCGATGAGCCATCAGTAAATAAGGTCCAGGTTCCTAGATTAGATCCATTGAATACTTGTAGTTCTTTTTCTGCTTCTAGTTGCATCCCTTGGCTAAAATCGGCCAAAAAATCTGCTAACACCCGTGACTTTATTGCAGTTCTAGGTTGAAATGTGATGTCATATTCACTCAATTCTACGGCCCACCTGGCTAACCTACCCGATAATTCCTGTTTGTGTAATATATTACGTAGGGGATAAGCAGTCACTACAGAGATAGGGTGGCATTGAAAATAAGGCCTTAATTTCCTAGATGCCATGATTAATGCAAGTGCAAGTTTTTCTAGTTGAGGATACCGTGTCTCCGCGTCTAATAACGATTTGCTAACATAATAAATTGGAGACTGTTTACCTTGGTCTTCACGAACCAAAACAGCACTCACCGCTACTTCTGAAACAACAAGGTAGATAAGCAACCTTTCCCCATCTTTTGGTTTTGCAAGCAACGGTGGATTTGATATGTAGACTTTCAGGTTTTTGAGCGCTTGTTGACATTCCTCAGACCATTCGAATTGATCTTGCTTTTTAAGAGCTGAAAAGAACTTAAAGTATTTTTCTGATGACTTGGAAATAAATCTTCCCAAGGCCGCAATTCTTCCCGTCAATCTCTGCACCTCTTTCTTACTTGTAAGCATGTCAGGAATTTCTTCAATGGCTTTAATCTATGCGGGATTTACTTCAATACCACGGTTAGAAACAAGAAAACCCAAAAACTTACCTGATGAAACGCCAAATGCATCTCGGGATTTTGCTTCATATAGAATTTTCGTAAGATCTGAAATGTATCAGACAAGTGCTGTATATGATCTCCTGATTGTTGAGATTTGACAAGCATATTGTCTATGTAGACTTCCATAGTTTTTCCTAAATGTTCCTGGAACATTTTGGTTACCAACCTTTAATATGTGGCACTAGCATATTTTAGGCCAAATGGCATTACTTTGTAACAGTAAGCCCCCCTGTCTGTTATAAATGAAGTTTTTTCCTCATCTAGGGGATCCATTTTGATTTGATTATACCCTGAATATGCATCTAAAAAGCTTAACAATTCATGTCCTGCAGTAGCATCAATTAGTTGATCTATATGTGGTAACGGAAAAGAATCTTTAGGACAAGCTTTGTTAAGGTCGGTGTAGTATACACAAACTCGCCATTTGCCATTCTTTTTTGGTACTACTACAGTATTAGCTAACCAATTAGGATACATTACCTCGCGGATAGACCCAATTTTTAAAAGTTTTTGGACCTCATCTTGAATCACCTGATTTTTGAAAGATCCCTGCTTTCTTTTCTTTTGTTTGATAGGTGGATATGATGGATCTTCATTTAACTTGTGAGTCATTACTTCAGGGGGTATGCCTGTCATATCAGAATAGGACCAAGCAAAGCAATTCACGTTAGTTTTCAAAAATTCAATCAACTTACCTTTCATTTCGTGGCTTAAGTTGGCCCCAATGTAGACTTTCTTTTCAGGCCATTGTGTGAATAGTTCTACAGCCTCCAACTCTTCAACCATTATTTTGATATTTTCATTTTCTTCAGGTTCTTGGATGGAATCGGGCCTTGAGTCCACATATGTTCGCCCATGTTCAGTTGAGGCTTGCATCGTAGTATCCTCAACTGGATTCTATAATTGCTACTTTTCTTCATTTTTTGTGCTTGAATCTGCTACAGAGTTGATGCCCCTAGGTGTTTGTTGATCCCCACGGATTTGACGTATTCCCATGGTGATGGGAATTTAATAACTTGATGTAGCGTAGACGGCACAGCATCCATCTCGTGAATCCACGGTCTAACAAGAATCATAATGTAAGCCATTTCCATCTCTACCACCTGAATTTCGTATCTTTAACAACTCCTTCTGCGAATATTATAAGTACTACCTCCCCTTTTGTCACGATGCTTGAATTGTCAAAGCCAGATAACGTATGTGCCTTAGGTACTAGCTTATCTTTGGCTTGCATCGCGTTTAATACTCTTAGCAAAATGATGTTCACGGAACTACCTGGATCAATCAAAACTCGTTTCACATTAGTATCATGTACAAGTAGAGATATTACCAGTGCATCGTTGTGTGGAGTTAACACACCGTCCGCATCTGCATCATCAAATGTAATACTCTCCTCCTCCAAAACATGTCGGACCTGCTTCCCGTGTGTAACTATAACTTTTGAAATTTTCTTGGCCGCCGTATATGTCACGCTGTTAATTTCTTCGCCCCCGCTTATAACATTAACGGTCCTTTTTGGAAAAGGAGGTTTAGGTGGCTCCTACCTGTTCTTCATGTATACTTGCTTACCTTTTTCACTAAATAGCTCGGTAAGATACCCTTGCTTTAATAAATGGTCTACTTCACCTTGTAGCAATCTACAATCTGTCGTTTTATGACAATGATAGTTGTGAAACTCGCACCAGTGATCAAGATTACGCCTATTCGGATTTGATCTCATTTCCTTTGGCCACCGCACCTTATCACCCATGCTTCTTAATACTGCTACTAACTCTGAAGTGCTGACATTAAAATTGTAACCGCCAAATCTTGCCTTCAAACATCTGTCATCATCTCGCGTCTCTCGTGCGTTTCGATCTTTTCCAAACCTTGATGATGAACCCGACTCTCTATCTCTCGATCTATGATCATACCTTGAATTGTCCTGTTTTGAATGTGAGTCTCTTCCGCTGGGCCCATGTAGGGTTCGTATCTATTTTTATCGGACCTTTTTTCGATTTCAGCACGTCTCAAACTCACCTTCTCCTCTTTTTGAGACCGGGAGATGGTATCTTCTTCTATCCTTAGCTTCGTGCTGTATCTGTTGTAAACATCATTCCAGGTTGTTGCTGGAAATTCACGTAGACTTTCTTTGAGTCGTCTCGTGGCTTCTGAGCTCTTTTCATTCAAATTACTGGCAAAGGCCATAGCTGCCCTGTTATCAGGTACGAGTGGTAACGTCATCCTTTCACGCTGGAATCTATCTACGAATTCTCTAAGCAGCTCGGAATCTCCTTGCTTTATTTTAAAAATATCTTCCATTCTTCTTTCGACTTTTTGAGCTCCCGAATGCGCTTTGATAAATGAATCTGCAAGCTCAGCAAAAGAATTTATAGAATTTTCGGGTAAGAGAGAATACCACGTTAATGCTCCCTTGGTGAGTGTTTCACCGAATTTCTTGACCAATACTGATTCAATTTCTTGTTTGGTTAAGTCGTTGCCCTTCACGCCAGTTGTGAACGCAGTCACGTGATCTCGTGGATCAGTTGTGCCATCGTATTTTGGGATGTCGGGCATCTTGAATTTCTTCGGAATCGGTAGAGGAGCAGCACTGGGTTTCCAAGGATGTTGTGAATATTTATCCATATCTATTCCCTTGATTACAGGCGGTACTCCAGGTATTTGCTCTATGCGATCGCTTTGCTCCTTAAGCTGTTTCTACAAGGTTAATACTAAATTTTGTAAATCAGAATTAACTATGTTACCTGGTTCGCCATCGCGAGATTCGCTGGGAGTTCCACCACTGCCTGAATTAACGAGCCCAGAACGTGGGTTTTCCAAAGTATTATTATTCGGAGTTGGTGTTGGTGGTGCGACCGGCAGCTGGCTAGCGAAAGCCTCAAGAGCTTTGCTGACCTGTTGAGCGATTAACTTTTGCAAAGCTTCGTTGATAGCCTCATCATTTTCCAATTGATCATTTGCATTTGATTGAGATCCATCAGGAGTTCCTTCTCGAGATTGTCGAGGAGAATTTTGTGGAGAAGGGACAGGGGTTCCATCACCTTGCAAATTCTCCTGGAGTTGACGGTCTCTTTGATTGTTGTTGTCGTTGACATTTGACATGAATTTAATAAAAAGGTTAATGTAGGAAGGAATAAATTATCAGATTCCCGGTAACGGAACCAATTTGTTTAACCAAAAATAGGGATTTCGGTCAAAGCTTTATTTTAGAAGAACTCGGGTTACTGATAATCAAATATATAATGAATAAAAGAAAATTGACTTCAATAAGCTGAAGAAAGCAAAATAAATCAGTATATTGCAATAGTATTTCATGTCCTTACAAATGTTCAATCTTTCCCTTTTATAGCTATCTCGAAGTAATACGTTTTTCTTTGATCATGATAATAGAGTCTTTATGATAATTAATGGCATTAATGTAACGTTATAATTGGTAATCATAACCGATTCATTACAAATTCCATAACGCTTTCCGTAATTAATGCCTATTAATTACCAATAATACGTATCTGTACCTCTTTTGCTATTTAAGTTCATTCTTCTGACATAACTGCTGAATATCAATAGGTACGAGCTTTTATCTTTCCTCTGCCCGTGCCTGTTGAAGCTCGTGCCTTTTTACTTGGCCAATCAGTCACTTTTCTACTAGTCC
>NW_017679212.1:0-794 GCF_001879085.1 Nicotiana attenuata
TTATTTTTAGGGTAGTGTAATAATTCTCCCTTGGTTTTTCTTTGGGCCGCGGTTCTTTTCCAAGGGTTTTTAGTTGAACCGGGTGTAGGTAATTTTAATTTTTAGGAAATGGAGCCACGTGGCTATGCATTTAATCGCAACAATATCTCTGAGCTTTGTGATGCCTTGAGAATAGTAGGTACTTTGGTTGTGACGCTTAGGTTCAATTTTTGACTTTAGGATAAATACCTTAAATCATGGATTCTTAATTTTGCTTAACTGCTTTGACTGGAGTGTCGTGAGAAGAACCAATGCTGAATGAGTTGTGTGCCATGTCTGTGTGAGGTTTGCATGTATTCTGTGCATTGCATTTGATGTCTAGAACTTGTCCCGTGTGTGCAAAGCGAAATAGTAGTCTTATTCAGTCTGAGAAGTGATATAGGCAGTTCATTGTTAAGCCAGATATATATAGATGTCACGACCCTAAAACCAAACCGGTCGTGATGGCGTCTATCGTGAAACTAGGCCAGCCGACACAACTCCCGAATTAACCATTTAATCAATAACAATCACTTTTAAGCCTTTAATTAATCAGATATATATCGTAATGAAAGTCTGAATGAACAGTGCGGAATAAATACACAAGCCCGACATCGGGGTGTCACAAGTCACGAGCATCTACTAAGGTCTGAACACAACTAAGAATCTAAAATATACTAAATACAGTCTAAGGAAGACAAGAGGGAGAAAAGCAGTGCTGCGAACGTCGGGCAGCTACCTTGCTAACTCCAATGACTCTGCCACTGAGCAATCAA
>NW_017679212.1:3331-17861 GCF_001879085.1 Nicotiana attenuata
TGATCCCACGTCACCCTATCTCATATAGGTCCGATAACACAATGTAACTGAAATTTCACAATCCAACCTAGCCCATAAACCTTAGAACCACATTTCCACTTCTGAAATCATCTACAAGATTAGAATCTCACATTTATACTCTAAATAAGCCCGAACAAGCTGTAATAACCCATACTTGCAACCTCAGGTGCAAGTACATGACATACCACATAACTCAAACACTTGTAGCGATAACTTCTAATCACAGCAGTTGCTCAAAACATCCGAAATTCGATAATAAACCTTTTATCAAATAAAGCCTCATTCCAATACTTCCGTATACTGCCAATGATAATGAAACACATAGGAAGTCATAACCACTCCCCAGATCAACCATTCGTGAAGCCACTTCTCCTTTGGCAAGGACCATAGCAAATTTCTGAGACGAACATCGATATTATCCTTCCAACGCGCTGAAACCGAATCCGTTTGTATTCATTCTAGATCCCAATGATCTCATCTAATCCAACACAACTACTCTGGTGACATAACACATCAATACAATCTAAAGCCACAACTCGTGCAATCCGCGCACCAATAAGCAACAACCTGAACGTACTCAAATCATGAAAAATGACTCAAATAAGAGGGTTGTACCGCAAGCTCTCCAGTACCACCACACACAATGCTGAGAACCCGTCACACATCGTAGAAACAGAACACACGAATCTAACTCAAAGGGTCATATCTCCATATAACTTCGCTGCAATGCGCGACCCTATCCAAACACTGGTCCACATGAAACACCTCAAGTCACTATGCTCAAAATCGACAACCACGCGCAATTTGATGTCCAGAACCAAAGCAAATCATCATAACCACGGCGAAGCAGTTGACAGAACATTACACAAACCCGAAAGGACACAACCGATACGCTATCTGCCGAGCATTACCTAATACTCTTTCCGCTCGAATTCCACTGAGAGGCCCCAATAAAACTGCACTACATGTGCTAATCAAATCCTAACGCCTCGCAACACGGAAAGCTAACACATAGATCACCCCAGAACACTAACAAGCTCAAAACAATCGATTCAGCACACCCCTTAACAATACAACTCGGAGTCAACCAAGCCGACTCGATGTAGAACACACCTCCATATTGGCCTACTAATGAACTCCTTATCAAGGAGTTCCTGAAGCTGCTCCTTCAACTCCTTTAACTCCGCCGATGCCATACGATACGGTGCCCGGCACCAAATCAATACTGAGATCAACAACCCTGTCCAGCGACATGCCCAGAAGCAAGAAACACACCCTGAAAAATCCCTCACCACCGGATCTGAATCAATGGTGGGAGTCTCTGCACTAACATCCATCACAAAGGCCCAATAAGAAAAAGGCAACCCTTCCCAGCCATCCGCTGGGTCTTCAAAAATGAATCACCCTACTAGAAACATAATCCGTTGAACCTTGCCACTCAATCCGTGGCATTCCCGGCATAGTCGACGTCGCCGTCTTAGCGCAACAGCCCAGAATAGCACAACACTGAGACAACCAGTCTATACCTAATATCACATCCAAAATCTAACATACCAAGCGACATAGGATCCACTCGGCTCTCCAAACCTCCTATAGTTGCCACACCAGACCTATATACGCGGTCTACAACCATGACCTAACCTGTTTATGAGAACTCCTAGTCTCCAGATCCACCCAGCATGCGAATCACCATATATGATCACAACTCCACCGTCCGAATATACAACACACCTCTAATACCCAATCATCCCATGAGAGGTACTCCTATAATTCTTCTGTGCCACCAAGCAACTCGAATATCAGCAGTCGATCCAACAAGAGAGTGCCACAATAATAATGAAGTATCCTCAACTCAAACACATCGCCCTTTTTAAAATATATACCCTCATCAAGCCACACCAATCAGTGATCTCATTTATCTAGTCGTCTGAAACTGTCCATGCTACCTATGAATTCCTTCCTTTCAAAACTGATCCGTGACCTTACACATGCAAATCTCAATCCTACACAACATACCGCATATACCATACCATCCTAGGATAAACATGAGAACTTCATATCCCTTCCGAGCCACAAGCAACTACGTACTCAACTAGACAAGAACTTTCCATTGATCCCATCTAGAAGAAAATCACTACACATTCCATGCTCCTCACGCTCGTAACAAATACACATCTCCAACCGTGGTAGAAACCATCAAGAACTCTCCGAATTCCATTTGAACAAAACTAAACCGTCAGGACTGATTCCTTCCAACTCAAGCAAGCTGCACAGGCCACTAAAACCCAAGAGCATTGCCGCGAAGCACCTGCAGAAACTCATTACCTCGTAAGCATCCAAAGAACTAATCATATCCTTACTAGGCCGATCCGGCCTATTACCAAGCTATCCTACCCATCCGAGTTTCCTTCTGATTTACCTTCAACTTGATACTCCTTCTTGCTATAACACCACAATCCTCGACCCAGACTCGCCACACGAGACCTAAGCATAAAGCCACATCGTCCTACGATTCATAAGCCGCTGACTACTCTCTCAAATATCCCCAAAAGCACCACACTCGAGATACTTTCCCTGAAGAGACTTCCTGTAAATCTAAAGCCATTACCTTCACCTTCCATACACTGATGTATAGAATCCATAATGATATAGAAATACCACGAGTCTTGACACCCTCCAATGTAAACCTCAGTTTCTAGCCAAATATACGACTTGAAACTCTCCAATTATTACTTGTAAAATCCTGAACCCACTAGAGCAATTCTCGAGGTTATCTACTCTACTCGAACCACAATTAGACCGATCAACGGACTAGACGACCTGTGCTCCAATAGCACTCCAACACTGCAGAGCGTAACCTCACCTTAATGCAACCAAGCAACTTCCTGTTCTATGCTCCGTACATCCCTTACCAATAACAACTCAAGTCCTTCCATGATTCTCATACACCCATAAAGCATAACATAACCTGAAGTTTTAAGCGTCAGTACCACACAAGAGGGGGGGTGATTTGTGGGGTACCCAATTTTCGATTAACTGAACTATAAAAGAACCTGGTTCTTCTAGGTGCTCCAACTACTACTATTTGCGGAATAATAAATACTGAAAATAAAGAACACAGAGATTTTTACGTGGAAAACACCTGGCTCAAAAGGTGAAAAAACCACGACCTACTACTCCGTAGGATTTTCCCAAACTTCACTAAAATCACTGAGCCAAAACAGCATTTACAAAACTCTTTGTAAACCAAAGGATTAACTCTAATCTCGTTGTAGCACACAACCTCAATTGCTGCGACAACTTCAAGTTAGCTATAACTTGAACACTCTAGGTACCTAATACAATTGCTTCTATGTAAGATGAAAGGTACAACTTTAAATCACCTACTACAATTGAACTAGAATAAAAGATAGACACAATGTAACTGGTTCTTCTATGTCGTTCAAGTAGCTTCAGGAGTGCACACTCAAATCACACATAAATTGCTTGCAAAATCGCCTTGCTCTTTTGCTCTCAATTTAGTTTAACTTCTGCGTATGTGCAATACCTAAAAACGAGAACAACACTGTCATATAATAGGTTAGTAATTAGAGTTTGATTGGGACACAATTGCTGCTCTTCTACCGTAGAAGAGTTCATGATGATCTCAAACTCTAACACCATCTTCATCCTAGATTGTGTTCTCTTCATATAAGGAGACTTTCTCTCCTTATCTAATATGCAAACTTTTTGATCAGATCAGGAGATATTGCTTCTTAATCAGTAGGACTTATCTCCTTCACGTGCCTCTCACATGTATAGAATGATCATGACTGTGCTTCACAAGATGGACCTGGTCCATGACTGAGTTCTTTTGTCAATCTTCAAAACTTCACCTGTTCTTGGGCCAACAAATTCCCCCTTTTTGATGATGACAAACTCTATGCCTTTTACTGATTTGGAACCTCTAAGAACTCAGCTTAACCATCAATATTAACCTTAGAAAATTCACTTATCATCAAGGACCAGGTTAATTAGGTTATAAATATCACTTAATCAGAATGTGTAAAGCACAATGTCTCTTCCCCCTTTTGGCATCATCGAAAAGTTGCATACAAAGTGTGATTTCCAGATTTTAATAAGTACTCATGGCCACTGGGGCAACTGCAAGTGCAATCATGGTGCAATCATCAGTAATCAAACAAACATATTTAAACTATCAAGGACAAATTAATCATTGAACAAGAGAAAAATAGTAGTTATCATTGATAGAGATATGTTGCCACCTATAATCCACAAAAAGAAAGAAAAACGTTCAAACCATGAGCAAAAACA
Source organism: Nicotiana attenuata (assembly GCF_001879085.1). NCBI lineage: Eukaryota > Viridiplantae > Streptophyta > Magnoliopsida > Solanales > Solanaceae > Nicotiana > Nicotiana attenuata. The sequence goes on from NW_017679212.1 coordinate 7,667, forward strand.
AAAAGATAGAAAAATCCCTGATTTGGGACACTGAGGTACTAGGCAAGTCCAGGAGACATGAGCTATGAATCCTAAGGCTTGGAGGAACTCGAGGGTTGGGTTTGGGTTTGGAGAAGATTCAGCGTGTTCTGAAGAATTCCATCATTCTTCTCCTTTTCTTTGGCAAGCTTAGATCTAAGACCATCCCTCTCAGTTTCCACTTCAACCACACGAGCCTTGAGCCTAGCTATTTCAGCATCCTTGGCTGCACATTCCTGAACCAGAGCCCTAACTTTGCTGTTGATGGGTGTCTTCTGGGATGAACCAGGTTCATTTGGGATGGCATTGACTGGATAGTCACAAGCAAGAAGAGTGTTGATGCCAAAGTGTTCCTTGCTCGAGGCCATTTCCCATTTCTTCAGAGGCACATTGAGCCTGTCCAGAAGTGTGGTTAGAATAAAGCCATATGCAGTAGCATGAGCCTTGGAGCCATTTATGACCCTGTCTAGCAGCTTGATAATAAAGGTGGGCCAGTTGATTTGTTTTCCTCTTTCCAGGAACTCCATAAGAACCAGATCCATGTAGTTAGCAGTGTGCCTTCTCTCCTGTCTGGGCAATAAGCATTTGTTGACAAATTCAAACACAACTTTGTGCTCAGGCCTCATTTCACTTTTCTGCACAGCCCTGGCTTCATTCACATCTTCTGAATCACAAAACCTCTTGGTGATTTCAAGAGCAGTAGGGAGGGTGTCCAGGCACGGCCACCTTTGCCTAGTATACTCATCAAACCCTTCAGTGGGTATGTCCAGAATTTTTCCCAATTTATGTGCATCAAACTGCACTTGGACTCCTTTCACCAGGCTGCTAACAATGCCTTCCTTGACCACAACATTTGCCATAAATTCAATCAGCTCATTCCTGGCTAGCCTACCATCCATCTGAAGGACCATGTCCTTCCATCCCTGAGCAGCTAAAGCATCCACCAGTCTTATCATTCCTGGTTCCATCAGGTTCTTCAACAGTCTACCCTTTAAAATATTTCTTCTGCCAAACATGGCAAGCTTATCCTGTTCCTTCTCAGAATCATTTTCTTCTTCTTCTCCACTCTAGTCATCATCATCAGAAATTTTTGATTTTTTGTTTTTCACTGCAGATCTTGTTCTCCTGGCTAGTGAAGGTTCAACAACCTCAGACACAGAGGAAGACTTCTTGGAGGAAGTCTTGGGCTTTTTGGGCTTGGGGGTAGGAACCTCCATTAATGTACCCTTTTCTTGATGGACCAGTTCCATCTCCTCTTCTTCAATAGCCTCTAAGGATTCTGCAATCTTTCACTTTCCTTTATCCATTTTCTTTTTCTTACTTGCATCTAAAGCCCTTTGTAGCTCAGCTTCACTCTGTTTCACCCTGATTCTTGTGGCTCTACCCTTTGGCAATGAAGAGGCAGTAGGTGTTGGGGATGAAACCCTTCTTTTCTTGGAAGGCTTAGGAACATTTGAGGCTTTTGTTGTGGAAGGTTTTCGTTTCTTTGGGTCATAGCTTGCCCCAACCTTTTTCAGCAGGTCTGCTAGGGTTTCTTCAGTAGATGAAACAGGTTCATCTCTTTGTGTGCTCAGATGAACCAACCCCTCAGCAGCTTCCCCAGAACCACTTCCCCCTAACTTCATGCCACTCTCTTCTACCCTTTCATGTTCAACCCCACTGATAGCAGGCACTGCTCCCTTCCCAATTCCCCTCTCTTCACCACATACACCCTCTCTCTCTTTTTCTTTTTCAAATTTCTTTTTACCTCCACTTCTTCTTTTCTCAGGCAATTCAACATCCCTAATGGGTCCACCCAGAACAAACCTAGTCTCTAAGTTTTCAGTCACAGATGAACCTACCTTAGAAAGGGATTCTTGAGTCTTGTCAGAACTAGAAGACCCATGTCCTTCCCCCTCAGTAGCGGATTGATAGGATTCAGAATCAGAATTGGAGTCTGAGTTTTGAGCTTGGCTTGCTTTCACTTGGCTTGCTTTCAACCTTTCATTTAATGCCTTCCTTAGAGCCCAGATGCTACTGTCTTTCGAGCAAGCATTTTCACTCTTCGTAGTCTAGGTTTTGGAGATGCACTGGGTGGAGTAGTTGAGGATGAATTTGAGGGAGATGGTGGTGGAGGAGTTCCAGGATTGTCTTGTGGGTTAGACATGATCGTTGGTTTCTCGAGAGAATTTGGGAATTAGAGTTTTGGAGAAGAAGGCAAGTGAGGGGAAGAAGAGTTTTTGACGGTTTGGACTTATGATGAAGGCAGGAGAAGTGATGTGTATTTAAAGAGAATTACACATTTAATAAGTAACGGCAGCCTTTTGCAGTGGTCAATTAGAGGTCTAATCAACCTGAAGTTCCAGATTTTGAATGATCGATTTGGCTTCCCAAGATATTAGGCAAAACTTACGATTTTGAGTTCTAGGCGGTCGAAACTGGTTCACTGCTAACGGATAGATTTTTCTAGGAATTGAACAATTATAGGACTTCTGCTCATGATTGAAATATTAATCTTTCTAATTGTGCAGAGTATAGAAAACATACCTTGGCTTTCATATGAACCCATACTGATGAACCAGGTTCTTCATTTAGAACTCTCTTGAACATGCCTCAAATGCCATAATAGAAAATTTTTGTAAGAGATCAGTGAGTCATATAAATACATGTCATAGGAGTATACTAATTAAAGTATGAAGCTGAGTAAGAATTAATGTAGATATTTACACAAGTTCAAAATTCCTAGCCAAATTTTTTTCATTGTGCATTCTTAGCTGGACCTATTAGGTGATCTTAATCATCCCTAAATCCAACCTGTTCCTCTCAAAGTTTTCTCTACCCAGTCTTTAGTGAAGATGTCAGCAATTTGTTTATCAGTAGCACAAAATTCTATGGAGATCAATCCTTTCTCATAGTTATCTCTCAAGAAGTGGTGTCTAACATCTATGTGCTTAGTCCTCTTATGATGAACAGGGTTCTTTGTCATACTTATAGCACTAGTATTATCACAAAATATAGGAATGCAACCAACTTCAATGCCAAAATCTACCAGCTGGTGTTTGATCCATAGCAATTGAGCACAACAAGATGCAACAGCAACATACTCAGCCTCAGCAGTGGATAAGGCCACTGAATTTTGCTTTTTAGTAGCCCATGATACAAGACATGAACCAAGAAAGTGAGCCATACCTGAGGTGCTTTTCCTATCCACAAGGAAACATGCATAATCGGCATCAGCATATCCTACTAGATTGAAATTACTACCTTTGGGATACCAAAGACACAGATCAGTGGTGACTTTCAAATATCTTAGTATCCTCTTGACAGCAGTCAAGTGAGACTCCTTTGGATTTTCCTGAAAGTGAGCACAAAGCCCTACACTGAAAACAATGTCAGGTCTGCTGACAGTAAGATACAAGAGTGAACCAATCATACCCCTATACAACTTCTGATCAACTGATGAACCAGGTTCATCAATGTCTAATTTAGTGGCAGTTGCAATTGGGGTGTCTATTTCCTTTGATTCATCCATTTTAAACTTTTTGATCAGCTCTTTTGCATACTTCTGCTGATGGATCATGGTTCCATTTGGGGTTTGTTTGATCTTTTTCCCTTATGAATAGGGTACTGTCAATTTTACCTCTTTTGTAGCCATGCTCAAGCAGAAATTTGGACAGTCGTTCATACCATGCTCTGGGAGCCTGCTTGAGTCCATAGAGAGCCTTGTCTAATTTGTACACATGCTCAGGACATTCCTTGCTCTCAAACCCTGGAGGCTGTTTCACAAACACTTCTTCTTTCAGGTAGCCATTCAGGAAGACACTTTTGACATCCATCTGATGGAGAGTGAATGCCATGTGTGCTGCAAAGGCTCTGAGGAGTCTTATTGCCTCTAGTCTTGCAACTGGAGCAAAAGTCTCATCATAATCTATACCCTCCTCTTCGCTGTAACCTTGGACCACCAGTCTTTCCTTGTTTCTTGTAATTGTTCCATCTTCATCAAGTTTGTTTCTGAAGACCCATTTTGTGCCAATAACTGATCTGTCCTTGCGTCTTGGAACAAGATGCCAAACTTGACTTCTCTCAAACTGATTTAGTTCATCTTGCATTGCATTCACCCAGTCTGCATCCTACAAAGCCTCAACAACATTTTTAGGTTCAATAAGAGATGGGAAAGCATCAAAAGCACACAGGTTCTTTAATTGTGATCTGGTTTTGACTCCATATGTTGGATTAGTGACTATGTTCTCAATAGGATGAGAAATTTGATACTTGTGAGGTTTCACAATCAACTGATTTCTGCTAGATGTTTCTCCCATGTTCTATTGCTGAGGAGCAGGGTCATGAACAGGGTCTTTTAGGGGATTAGTTTCAATTCCTCTTTGATCAGTTCCCCCTGTCAGGTTGCCCTGGATGGAAGAACCTGTTCCATCACCTGTTCCTTCTTTTGGTGCCACTTCAACTTGTGCTGAGACTTCCGTCAAATCCTATACCAGTCCAATGGCTTCATCTTCATATCCCTGTCTCTCAGAAAGAATGTTAGTTTCATCAAATACTACATGCACACTTTCTTCTACACACAAAGTTCTTTTATTGAACACTTTATATGCTTTGCTATGTGAAGAATGTCCCAAGAATACTCCCTCATCACTTCTGTGATCAAACTTACCTAGGGAGTCTTTTCTACAAGAGGTCTAGTCATGCATCTATTGATAATGTAACATGCAGTGTTTATAGCCTCTGCCCAGAAGCTGTAGGGCAGTTTACTAGAAAGAAGCATAGTCCTAGCCATGTCTTCAAGAGTCCTGTTCTTTCTTTCAACTACTCCATTTTGTTGAGGAGTCCTAGGAGCAGAGAAGTTATGATCTATACCATGCTCATCACAGAATTCAGCAAACTTAGCATTTTCAAATTCAGTTCCATGATCTGACCTAATGGATGCAAGTTGATTACCTAGTTGTTTCTGAGTTTTTCTAACAAAAGCAGTAAACATGTCAAATGCTTCATCTTTAGATGTTAAAAATAGTACCCAGGTAAATCTAGAATAATCATTAACAAGTACCATCACATATTTCTTTTCACCTCTGCTAAAGGTTCTAATTGGACCACAGAGATCCATATGGACCAGTTCCAATGTCTTAGTTGTGCTTACCATTTTCTTGCTTTTGAAGGATGATCCTACCTGCTTCCCCTTGCACAGGCCTCACAAACTTTGTCTTCCTTGAACTTGATGTTAGGTAGCCCTATCACCAAGTCCTTAGAGACTAATTTGTTTAGCTGATTCAGACTAGCATGACCAAGTCTTTTGTGCTACGGGAGGGGATCATTATCTAACACACTTAGGCAGGTGAGTTCATTTTCTGAAAGAGTAGACAAATCTACAATGTAAATATTGTTAACTCTTTTTCCCTGCAAAACAATCTTGTCAGTGGTAAGGTTAATCACAAAGCATTTGGTAGAGGTGAATGCTACAAGGTTACCTCTGTCACACAGTTGTGACACACTGATCAGGCTATATTTCAAGCCATCTATCAAGTAGACATTCTCAATGGAGTGTGAGTCTGTCTTACCTACCTTTCCAACCCCAATAATCTCACCTTTCTTCCCATTTCCAAAGGAGACATTACCTCCCTTTAAGTCCTCAAGTGAAAGGAACTGGTTCTTACTTCCAGTCATATGTTTGAAGCAGCCACTATCCGTGTACCATATTTGGCTACTTCCCTTCACTTGGACCTGCAAAAAGAAATCAAGGGTTAGTCTTAGGAACCCAAACTAGTTTGGGTCCCTTTCTATAGGCAAAGGGATAAATCAGATTCCTTCTAGCCCACCCAGGCAGCCTATTTTTTTCTTGAACAAAAGCTTTGTTCTTTTGACTGGCCTTTTCTTTTGCATTACATTCATTTTTGTAATGGCCAGTCTTGCCACAGTGTGTGCAGATTTTGTTCTCAGGAAGAGTGAGGTACTTGCTTTTAGGATCCCACTTAGGTGCTTGAGTCCCATAGCCAAGTCCTCTTTTGTTGCTACTGTGATGTTCTTGTAGCCAGGAAAGTGCATCAGAAGCCTTGTTCCATTTGCAAGTTCTGTCTAGTTCATGTTTTACCTTCCCTAGATCTTCTTTTAAGACTCTTATCTGCTCATCCTTCCTGTACAACTCATCCTTCATTTTTCCTAAGTTTTCTTCTAGGGTGAGATGAGTGTGATCAGCTTTCTTCTTACCTGTTCGTAGTTTCAGTTTTAAGATCTCAGACCTAAGTTCTAGGACACTGGTGTCTCGTTCAAGAACCTGGTTTTTCAACTCATCATTTTTACTATCTCTCTCATTAGCCCTAGATTCTAGATTTTTGCACTTGGCTTTTAGGATCACACATTCCCTAGACAGATCTTCCTTCTCATTGTTAATTATCTCAGACTCATCAATGAAGTCTAGCAATAGCTCAGACAACCTTTCTTTAGACAAGAATTTAATCTTGTCTTTGAGATGAAGGACACTTACCTCTTGTTCAGCATCTGATTCTCCGATGGCCATAAGTGCTTGTTCATCTCCAGCTTCATCTTCTGAGTCCTCATCTGATGTTTCTCCCCAAGCAGCAACCATAGCCTTTGTTGATCCTTTGTTCCTTTTGGGTTGAACCTGTTCCTTCTTCCTGTTCCTTCGTTCAGCCCTTTCCTTCTTCCACTCAATTTCCCATTGAGGACAGTTCTTGATCATGTGATCAGTCTTACCACATTTGTAGCAACCCTCGTTGGTCTGTTTCTCAGGAACCCTTGGTTTGTTGAAGGTTGTACCTCTTGAAGAACCCTTTCCTCTCATCAGGTACTTTTTGAAATCTCTTGTGATCATGGCCATTTCATCATCCTCCAGATCTGAACCTTCAGCTATTCTGAGAGCCAGACTTCTTTCCTTCTTGGGTGCATCCATTTTCATGGTTTGCCTTCTCAGTTCATAGGCAGTGAGATTTCCAATCAGCTCATCCAACTTAAGAGTTGCAATGTTCTTTGATTCTTGAATAGCAGTGATTTTGCTTTCCCAAGAGACTGGCAGAACCCTTGTCAAAATCTTCTCAACCTTGTCTTCTTCAAGGATAATTCTCCCAAGAGATTTAAGTTCATTTGTTAGTGTTGTGAACCTTGTGTACATCTCCTGGATAGATTCTCCCTCCTTCATGCTGAAATTCTCATATTGAGAATATAGCAGTGTTCCTCTTGATCTCTTTACTTGAGGAATTCCTTCATGAGCCACTTTTAAAGTTTCCTATATTTCCTTTGTAGTAGTACAGCTTTGAATCCTGCTGTACTCGTCTGGACCCAGTCCACACACAAGCCATTTCTTGGCCTTGGCATTCTTCTCCCATTTCTTCAAATCTTCAGCAGTGCAGTCAGCTCTTGTCTTTGGCACGTCCACTCCTTCTTCATTCTTCTTTGTAGTTGCCAGGGGACCATCAGTGACTATGTCCCAGAGTTCATAGTCTTCTCCTATGATATGATCTCTCATCATGTTCTTCCACCAAGAATAGTACTGACCATTAAAAAGTGGAGGCCTAGCAGTGGATTGCCTTCCCAGTTTCCAGGTGGTGCACTCATTTTGATCTTTTCCTAAGGTGTTAGCCTCTTCAAGGATAACCGGCTCTGATACCAATTGAAGTTTTAAGCGTCAATACCACACAAGAGGGGGGGGTGATTTGTGTGGAACCCAATTTTTGCTTAACTAGACTATACAAGAACCTGGTTCTTCTAGGTGCTCCAACTACTACTGTTTGCGGAATAATAAATACTGAAAATAAAGAACACAGAGATTTTTACGTGGAAAACACCTAGCTCAAAAGGTGAAAAAACCACGACCTACTACTCAGTACAATTTTCCCAAACTTCACTAAAATCACTGAGCCAAAACAGCATTAACAAAACTCTTTGTAAACTTAAGGATTAACTCTAATCCCGTTGTAGCACACAACCTCAACTGTTGCGACAACTTCAAGTTAGCTATAACTTGAACACTCTATGTACCTGATAAAATTGCTTCTATGAAAGCTGAAAGGTATAACTTTAAATCACCTACTACAATTGAACTAGAATAAAAGATAGACACAATGTAACTGGTTCTTCTATCTCGTTCAAGTAGCTTCAGGAGGGCACACTCAAATCACACATAAATTGCTTGCAAAATCGCCTTGCTCTTTTGCTCTCAATGTTTAACTTCTGCGTATGTGCAATACCTGAAAAAGAGAACAACACTGTCATTTAATAGGTTAGTAATCAGAGTTTGATTGGGACTCGATTGCTGCTCTTCTATCATAGAAGATCTCATGATGATCTCAAACTCTAACACTATCTTCATCCTAGATTGTGTTCTCTTCATATAAGGAGACTTTCTCTCCTTATCTAATATGCAACCTTTTCGATCAGATCAGGGAATATTGCTGCTTGATTAGTAGGACTTATCTCCTTCACGTGCCTCTCACATGTATAGATTGATCATGACTGTGCTTCACAAGATGGACCAGGTCCATGACTGAGTTCTTTTGTCAATCTTCAAAACTTCACATGTTCTTGGGCCAAAAAATTCCCCCTTTTTGATGATGACAAACTCTGTGCTTTTTACTAATTTGGAACCTGTAAGAACTCAGCTTAACCATCAATACTAACTTTAGAAAATTCACTTATCATCAAGGATCAGGTTAATTAGATTATAAATATCACTTAATTCAGAATGTGTAAAGCACAATGTCTTTTTCCCCTTTTGGCATCATCGAAAAGTTGCAACAAAGTGTGATTTCTAGATTTTAATAAGTACTCATGGCCACTAGGGCAACTGCAAGTGCAATCATCAGTAATCAAACAAACATATTTAAACTATCAAGGACAAATTAATCATTGAACAAGAGAAAAACAGTAGTTATCATTGATAGAGATATGTTGCCACCTACAATCCACAAAAAGAAAGAAAAACATTCAAACCATGAGCAAAAACAAAAAGATAGAAAAATCCCTAATCTGGGTCATTGAGGTACTAGGCAAGTTCAGGAGACAAGAGCTAGGAGTCCTAAGGCTTGGAGGAACTCGAGGATTGGTTTTGGGTTTGGAGAAGATTCAGCATATTCTGAAGAATTCCATCATTCTTCTCCTTTTCTTTGGTAAGCTCAGATCTGAGACCATCCCTCTCAGTTTCCACTTCAACCACACGAGCCTTGAGCCTAGCTATTTAAGCATCCTTGGCTGCACATTCCTGAACCAGAGCCCTAACTTTGCTGTTGATCGGTGTCTTCTGGGACGAACCAGGTTCATTTGGGATTGCATTGACTGGATAGTCACAAGCAAGAAGAGTGTTGATGCCAAAGTGTTACTTGCTCGAGGCCATTTCCCATTTCTTCAGAGGCACATTGAGCCTGTCCAGAACTGTGGTTAGAATAAAGCCATATGGAGTAGCATGCGCCTTGGAGCCATTTATGACCCTGTCTAGCAGCTTGATAATAAAGGCAGGCCAATTGATTTGCTTTCCTCTTTCCAGGCACTCCATAAGAACCAGATCCATGTAGTTAGCAGTCTGCCTTCTCTCCTGTCTGGGCAATAAGCATTTGTTGACAAATTCAAACACAACCTTGTGCTCAGGCCTCATTTCACTTTTCTGCACAGCCCTGGCTTCATTCACATCTTCTGAATCACAAAACCTCTTGGTGATTTCAAGAGCAATAGAGAGAGAGTCCAGGCATGGCCACCTTTGCCTTGTATAGTCATCAAACCCTTCAGTGGGTATGTCCAGAATTTCTCCCAATTTCTGTGCATCAAACTGCACTTGGACTCCTTTCACCAGGCTGCTAACAATGCCTTCCTTGACCACAACATTTGCCATAAATTCCATTAGCTCATTCCTGGATAGCCTACCATCCATTTGAAGGACCATGTCCTTCCATCCCTAAGCAGCTAAAGCGTCCACCAATCTTATCATTCCTGGTTCCACCAGGTCCTTCAACAGTCTACCCTTTTCTTCTGCCAAACATGGCAAGCTTATCCTGTTCCTTCTCAGAATCATTTTCTTCTTCTTCTCCACTCCAGTCATCATCATCAGAAATTTTGATTGTTTGTTTTCACTGCAGATCTTGTTCTCCTGGCTAGTGAAGGTTCAACAACCTCAGACACAGAGGAAGACTTCTTGGAGGAAGTCTTGGGCTTTTTGGGCTTGGGGGTAGGAACCTCCACTGAT
>NW_017679213.1:0-981 GCF_001879085.1 Nicotiana attenuata
GGGGCTCGGGTGGAGTTCGGATGATTTTCGGATCAAGTTTGGAGTTAAAAGGGGTGCTGTAGCTGAAGCCTTCTGGAACCTGTGGAGCTTTGGTCGCAGGTGCGGGATGGGAAGCACAGAAGCGACCTAGGACGGAGGTGTGCAGTGACGCAGGTACGAAAAAATATTTTCGTACCTGCATGGTCGCAGATGCGGCGTAATAGGCGCAGAAGCGGAGTTGGCCAGTGGGAGAGTTTGCGTAAGTGCGATGGAAATTCCGCACCTGCAATTACGCATATGCGGAAGCAGGACCGCAGATGCGAAGGGAGCTTTAACAACAACAACAACAACCAATGCTATTATTTAATTCTCCGACACAGACGGTACGCCTATTATTTATCATAAGAAAAATGGAAAAACACATTTTAATTTGGGATCAGTTTTTAGAGACAGACTTTGAAGCTCTTTATTTTTGTGTAGACACTCATCTGGAACACATGTGGCCTCTTTCACATAACCAATGTTAAGCTTTACGAGAGAGGTCAAGTTGATGTAAATGTTCAATGCCTCTTTCACATAACCAATGTTAAGCTTTACGAGAGAGGTCAAGTTGATGTAAATGTTCAATTGTGGCATATTACTATCAACTCAATCAATCTATAATTCACAAACTGATTTGGAAAAGTTTTCAACAGTGGAAAATCCTCAATGAACAATTCCTCAAGCACAGGGACATTCTTATTTCCACATCCACCTCCATTGGGTGTTGATGCCAAATGTGTGCTTCCTTTATTGGCTATTGGCATTATTTGCTTGATACATTATTTTTAATCTCAATACTAAAAGATAAAGGTCCAATGCATTCCACCATGTGAAATCATCTAGTAAAGCAGTCACTTTAAAATATTGAGGTCCCACAAAATTTTATTTGTGCATTTTATGATTTTCTTTTTGCTTGGGAAATATTGAAGTTTTGTAAAAAAGTTAAAATATATATATATA
>NW_017679213.1:2810-11694 GCF_001879085.1 Nicotiana attenuata
CTTGTTTGTACTCAATGTTATCAATGAAAATGCTAGTACTTCTGCTTACTTGATTGATTCTTTTAATTTATGGCATGCTAGATTAGGACATGTTAGTTTATCTTATATTAAAAAAATGCATTCTGAAGGTCTTATTTCAAATATTAATTTTTTGAATATTGATAAGTGTGAAGTTTGTGCAGAAGCTAAACAAACGAAGAAATCATGTGCTTCAGTATTTAGAGAATCTGAATTGTTAAGTTTAATACATACTGATTTAGGAGACTTGAAACAATCTATGACTAGAGGAGGGAAAAAATATTATGTGATTTTTATAGACGATTTCTCTAGATATACAAAAGTTTATTTGTTGAGAAATAAAGATGAAGCTTTTGATAAGTTTTTAATTTATAAATCTGAAGTAGAAAATCAATTGGATAAGAAAATCAAAAGAGTTAGATCCGATAGAGGTGGTGAATTTATTTTGTTGAATGATTATTGTGAGAAAGAAGGCATAATTCACGAGATAACTCCGCCATATTCTCCACAATCAAATGGTGTAGCGGAAAGAAAAAATAGGACCTTAAAGGAAATGATGAATAGTATGCTTGTTAGTTCTGGTGCTCCGGATAATCTTTGGGGTGAAGCCATTTTATCTGCTTGTCATTTACAAAATAGAATTCCTTATAAGAAAACGGGTAAAACTCCTTATGAGTTGTGTGGAAAGGGTATCCACCTAATTTGAAATATTTGAAAGTGTGGGGGTGCCTTGCTAAATTTATGTTGCCTGATCCTAAAAAAAGAAAAATAGGATCTAAAACATCTGATTGTATGTTTTTTGGGTATGCTGAAAACAGTGCAGCATACAGATTTTTAGTAGTCAAAAGTGATGTACTTGAAAATAATACTATTGTTGAAACAAAAAATGCTGAATTTTTTGAAAATATTTTTCCTTTAAAATCTGAGAAAATTTTTGATGCTCCTATTATTCCAAGTGATAATATTTCACATGATCCAATTATTCAAAATGATTTTGAAAGTGAGGATTTAAGAAGAAGAAAAAAACCAAGGAGAGAAAAATCTTTTGGTAATGATTTATATACTTATCTTGTGGATAATGATCCTTTAACCTATTCTGAAGCTATTTCTTCGTATGATGCCTCATTTTGGAAAGAAGCTATTGATGTAATTAAATTCAATTTTGCAAAATAAAACTTGGATTTTAGTTGATTTACCTCCGGGAGCTAAACCCATTGGTTGTAAATGGATTTTTAAGAAGAAGCTCAATCCGGATGGTTCCATTGATAAATACAAAGCTAGACTTGTTGCAAAAGGTTTTACCCAAAAGCAAAATATTGATTATTTTGACACTTATGCTCCTGTAACTAGAATTTCCTCGATTCGTGTTTTACTTGCCTTGGCTTCTATTTATAAACTTCTTATTCACCAAATGGATGTTAAAACTGCATTTTTAAATGGTGATTTGGAAGAGGAAATTTACATGGAGCAACCAGAGGGTTGTATAGTGTCTGGACAAGAAAATAAAGTATGTAAATTGTTAAAATCTTTATATGGTCTAAAACAAGCGCCTACACAGTGGCATGAAAAATTTGATCAAGTATTGATTAATGATGATTTTTCGTCAATTGAAGTAGATAAATGTGTCTATACAAAATGTGTAGATGGTACATGTGTTATTATTTGCCTTTATGTGGATGACATGCTTATTTTTAGTTCTAGCCTTGATTTGGTGCATAAAACCAAAATTTTCTTGTCTTCTAATTTTGAGATGAAAGACATGGGAGAAGCTAGTGTTATTTTAGGCATGAAAATTATAAGAGATGGCAATAGTTTGATGTTGACTCAAGAACATTATGTTGAAAGAATTCTTAAAAAATTTGATAATTTTGATGTGGTACCTGTAAGCACTCCTTATGATGCTAGTAGTCAATTAAAAAAGAATAAGGGAGATGTTTGTAACGACCCAACGTGCGTTCTGAGAGTTATAGCCACATTTCCCCCATCTATGCTTATTTATATGTTGTTCAGCTGTTTTGAGTTGTATCGAGTTGGTAGGTTTGGGTTCGGAGTAGTTTTGGAGTGAAATGAACACTTAGTCTCTTAGTTAGAAAGCTAAGTTAGAAAAGTCAACCGGAAGTTGACTTATGAGTAAAAGAATTTGGATTTGGATTTTTATGATTCGATTTGTTTTGTCGGGTGATTTTAGACTTAGGAGTGTGTCCAGAATATAATTTGGAGGTCCGTGGTAGAATTAGGCTTGAATTGGCGAAAGTTGGAAGTTTAGAAGTTCTTAGGCTTGTATTCGAGGTTGATTTGGTGTTGTTTTGGGTGTTTTGGAGGTTCGACTAAGTTTGCGTAGTGATATATGACTTGTTGGAATTATTGATTGAGGTCCCGAGGGCCTCGGATGAGTTCCGGATAGGTTTGGATTGTGTTGCGCTCGTTTTTCTTATGTTTCGACGCCGTTTCTTCAAGTATAAATGATATCATTTTGAACAAATGAGCTCCGGTTTCGTTTTTGATTGAAGCATTAGGTCCGTATCGTAATTATGGACCCGTAACAAAAAGAATCGTTGAATTTGGACATCGTATGAGGATTTTATGGTCATTTTACTAAGAATTAGGTTGTCAGATTTTTCAGTTTAATTACGAAATTGCCACTAGCAGCGTATTTAAAAATCTGCACTATTTGCAAATATTAAAACCTACATATCTCCTTCGTTATAAGGTCAAATTGAGTGATTCAAAAGTCTAACTTGACTAGAATTTTACAAGGAATTAATTGGAGGCATAAAATATGAGTTTCGGGATCGTTTGGGTCGAGAAACGAGGCAGAATAGCTGGTAGAAAAATATACAAAACTAGGGTTTGTTCATTCAGTCATATTTTGAGTTGGGGAGCTCGGATTTGGGCGATTTTGGAGGCGATTTTCACCATATGGATTGGGGTAAGTGTTCTCTACTCAATTTTTATTATAATTTATGAATCCATCTTCGTTTTTGGGATTTGGTTGATGATTTCAAAGTGAAATTGAGGGAGCTAGGGTTTGAGTATTGGAGGGTTTTAAGTGAGGATTTGAGGGACCAAACGGAGTCCGATTTTGACAAATTTTATATGGTTAGACTCGGGAGAGGACGAGGATTATTATTCTGCCATTTTTGACTGATTTTGAGATGTGGGCCCGGGGGCCGGGTTTTGGCCGATTTCGGATTTTTGGCATGTTTATGTAGTTTTTATTGTGTAATTCGATTCTTTAGACGATTTTGATAGTAGTATTCTGATTATGGTTAGATTCGAAACTTTTGGAGACCGAGTCGAGGGACGAGGACATCCCGGAATAGGATTTTACGTTGTTGAGGTAAGTAACAGTTTTAACTCTGGCTTTGAGGGTATAAACCCGGAGAAATTGATATCATGTAATTGTTTGGTAGTGATACCCACGCTAGGTGACGGGCGTGTGGGTGTGCACCGCGAGGAATTGAGACTTGGTCCGTCCCGTGAGGCCAAGCCTAAAAGCTATTATCTGTGGTTATGTGTTTACTTGTTGTTGAACTTGTTTGCCTTCATGTTAGAGGTCCTGTTTAGGTTTTATTCATGCTCACATAATTGGTACTCAGTCATAGAAATTATTGTACATGTTTACCTCATTCTCTATTATTTGCTAATATGCTGTGATACTTGATGTGGGCTGTGTTCCCTTATTTGTTGATGATGATGAGGCTAGTGAGGTACATGACTGAGTGAGGCCGAGGGCCTGGTTGTGAGGATATTAATACCATAGCGCGTGAGTTGTCTGCGTAGCACATGAGTTGACCGTGCGGGTCCAGGTATTGATACCATAGCGCGTGAGTTGTCCGCGTAGCACGTGAGTTGACCGTACGGATCCAGGTATTGATATGGTAGCACGTGAGTTGTCCGTGCTTAGCGCTTGGGCTTTGGGAGCCCCTCCGGAGTCTGTACACACCCCCAGTGAGCGTAGAGTGTTGAGTGTATTGAGTGTTGAGTGCTGAGTGCGAGTGCTGAGTGATGGAGTGACATTATTGTGAGGTTGCATTTACTTCTGATGTTGCTGCATTTATTTGTTAAATTTCTTTGTGGCATTTACTGAGTTGTGGAATTTACTTGTTTATTCCTGTTATTTTTAAAATTGTGAAAAATAAATAATTGGACTATTTTGCTCAGCTCGTCACTACTGCTCAGTTCCTTAGTTATTTCTGTTACTACTGAGGTGGTTGTACTCATACTACACCCTGCACTTTATGTGCAGATCCAGGTGAGTTCGTTGAGTTCAGGTTGGCTTTACATAGAGACTGCAAGGTAGCTGTCAGCGTCCGCAGGACCTTGTTACTCCTTTTATCATTTCTTCTTTGGACAGTTAGACAGTTTATATATCTTAGTTCATAGTTTTAGACGCTCATGACTTAGTGACACCCCGATGTTTGGGACTCGTTTTTGTATTTTATATTATTTATATTTAGAGTTGATTTAGTTTATCAGGAATTAAATTATTGGAAATATTTTATTAAATTCTTATAATCAAATTAGTAGTAATATTTTGGGAATAGGCTTGCCTTGTAACACGATAGGCGCCATCACGATCACGGTTAGATTTTGGGTCGTGACAATGCTGTAGATTAAAATAAATATGCTCAAATTATTGGTAGCCTAATGCATTTGATGAATTTTACTAGACCTGATATTGCATATGCTGTGTGTAGATTGAGTAGATATACTCAAAACCCGAGTCATGATCATCGGAATGCATTAGTAAGAGTAATGAAATATTTGAGAGGTACCATGAACTATGTTATTAAATATAGTGGATTTCCCACTGTACTAGAAGGATACAGTGATGCTAACTGGATCTCTGATTCAGATGAGACAAAATCTACTAGTGGTTATGTGTTCACCCTCGGTGGGGGTATTGTGGCATGGAAATCAGCTAAACAAACTATAATAGCTAGATCTACCATGGAATCTGAGTTTGTGGCATTGGAATTAGCTGGCAATGAGGCCGAGTGGTTAAAGAACCTTTTGGCGAGTATTCCACTAGGAATTAAACCGACACCTTCTGTGTCGATGCATTGTGATTGCCAAGCTGCAATAGCCATTGCCAAAAATAAATCCTTTAATGGGAAGAGTAGACATATCCGATTGAGACATAATGTGATAAAGCAACTGCTGAAAGATGGAATTATTTCCATAGATTATATGAAGTCAGAAGTGAATTTGGCCAATCCTCTGACTAAACCTTTGGGAAGAAAATTAATATCTGAAACATCGAGGGGAATAGGACTTTTGCCAATTGAGTTATATCAACTGTGATGGTAACCCAACCTATGTGATTGGAGATCCCATGAAGTAGGTTCATATGGGTAATAACAAGTCATTAGTTGATCAAATATGCACTATCAAATTAGATTATGTCTTTTCCTATAGTGTGTGCGTGTATATAGTGCAAGACTGCAAGGAATGTGAGGCTGAGTTATTAAACTCTTAATCCAATAATCCATAGCCTATTGTAGGTGGTGTATTATACTGCAGAATACACTTGATGGATGGACCTATATGAGTGTGGAGTGGGGTCGCTCCCATGAAATTTGTGGCGAAATTTCTAGAGCACTCATGAAAACCGGGCGCGCGCATGGCCTATTAGCACAAAACCGCGTCAAACAACAAAGTGTGTGCGGGTATAATGTGATAGATAAGACACTAAACTTACAAAAGAATTATTGGTTCATAGAAGTTTTAAACTTCACCAATTGTTCTGTAAGTTTAATCTTATTTTATCTAGGTCTGGTTCATAGTCCAAGAGACACCAGATTCGATGCATTATGCTCATTTGTGAAAACCCAGCTAAATTTCTTATTTTATATTATTAGAATTATTTTTGAGATATGTGGGGGATTGTTAGAATATAATTCTTATATCTCAAAAATAACATATAATATAGTCATTATTATTTACTAACCATGATTAATAGTCATTATTATAGTATTATAACTGACTTTTTATTAGTATTCATACCAAATCATCTATGATTAGCTATTAACGGTTTTGAATTGGTTTGGTCAAATTATCATTATCTGTTGCTTTGAAGATTACAAAACGGTAAACTTTGTTTTGTAACAGTCTTTCTCATTAATTCTTTATTCACTCAATGCTATTGACATTGGAGATTTTCAACAAGGATGATTATTTTCTTATCTATAAAATCCCAAGTTCCTTTTGCTTTCAAGTGGGAAAAAACTAAGAGTAAAAACTTCTACTATATATATTTTTCATTGCTGGGTTTTATTGGTTAATCTTTGTTGTTTCTGCTCCTAGTTTATACTAGAAGGGCTTGTTGAATCCTGGGGATACGCCTAATATTATTTATCACGGTGTGGGCGAAATATCCTTAAGGACAGTATCCTTGACACGCCTCAAGCTAAACCTTATTCTCCATAATTAATCCAATATTTTTCCAACAATTTCTAAGTTTTCAAGCTTTTTTTTTAATTACAATTTTGTAAATTACAATTAACTTTTTGTTCTCCAGGAGATGCCCTTTTTAACCACTAGAAAACTTTCACCTCTATCAAAAAGTTAAAATTAATAATTAAAAACTATTTAGTTTTTTATTCATTTTAGGCCTTTTCAATTAATAATAAAATTTTCATTATTTTTTGTGATATTAACAATGTAATAAATTCCCTTTTCAAGTTGTCAATGTTTTATTTCAATTTCTTAAGTTTTTAATAATAGAAATAGTTTAGAACTTTAAATTAAACTACTTAAAATTTTACATTAGTAAATAATTTTTTTTTACAACAAGCTCCAAGTTAATAATATATAGTAAATACATGGCTACCATCTTATTTATCTTGTTTGGGCTCCTCTCATTATCTTTGAGTGTGATAGTCCCATTCCTAATATAACTTCTAATGGTGGCTGGCTGGAATGGTCAGACTGTTTTCCTAGGAATTCTTGGTGCCAACTTGAGCAATGAAAAGTTTGTAGGCCGTGCTGAGAAATTTGGTGATTGTATTCCTATGATATCACACCAATTTTTAAGGAAAGTTTGTTGGGATTACATGAAGCAAGTTGGGCTGTTGATGTTAGCTCTTTTGTATTTGGGCCTAGCCCAGTTTTTATTTAGAAATTTTTACATTCATATGTCATATAGTAAACTATATTACCCTCAATGTTTAAGGTTTGATATAATTATATTTAGTATACCTAATTACCAATTATATACCATTATGTGTTTTAACCGTACATTAATGGTACCGTATATCCCTCCTAAATTAATGGTACCGTATATTCCTCCAAATCCCCCCCCCCCCCTCCCCACGTTTCTCTCTCCCAAACCCACACCCTCACCCACGTATCACCCCACACCCACGTTTCTTTCCCATTATTTCCTCTGCTAAAACCAGAGAAACATATGTAACCCCCACCATTAACGTCCAATTTTAACTTTTTTCTTCTACAACCAGTCAAAATTGAAGTCAATTCTTCAAAGTTCATACACACATTTACCTTTAGCTTCAAATTTTCTCAATGAAGAAGAACAAACCTTCAAAGCACAGCCCTAAAAAAGCTAGAGAAGCCGATATACCTTCTTTCGATTTGGGTGTATTATCATCACATTCACCCAAAAAGCATGGGAAATCTGCACATGCAATTGTAGATAAGAAGCATAGTCTTTCTCCGCGTCAAATTAGGGCTGAAGCTAGAACTAAACAAAAACATGATTTCGATGCTGGAGAATCTTCGAGGCCAATCAAACAAGCGAAAAGGAAAGGAAAAGAGATAGTGTTCGATGATGATTTTGTAGAAGATGTGCCTATCAGTAAACCTGGAAAGAAAGCGAAGGTGTCTCCCAGTTCAAACACTCTCAAAAAGAAGAAAAATTCAAAAAAAGCCCCTACTGTTAAATCTCCTAAAAATGTTCGAAAATAGTCATTGGTGAAGGTAAGAATTTAGTAATTTCTTCACTAGTTATTTCGTTTGTTTTAGTTGTTAAAAATCTACATAATCTGTATTTTTTCTGCTTTGTAGATATTTTGTAGATTTTTTGTAGTTATTTTGTATATAAATTGCAAATGTATCTATATTTTTTAAGCACTGAATTAATGTGAGATTATTTGTCTTCATTTTGAAGATTAATTGTAGCTTTATTGATCTGTTTAAAATTGTTGATATTTTGTATATTTTTTGTAGTTATTTTATAGATAAATTGCAAATGTATCTATGTTTTTTAAGCACTGTATTAATGTGAGATTATTTATATTTTGTGCAGAATGGATATTTTTTTGCATCCCATAATGTTGACTATGGGGTGCTTATATTCCAGACATTATGTGACCCTAGCATTCCTAGCCAAATTAAAGAGTTTTTGTCTCCAAATGGTTTTAAGTTATTCGAGAAGACATGCTTTGGTTATTTACTGTTATTTCCCAATTTATGCATGCAAAATCAAGCTATTCATCTTCTTATGAAGTATGAATTGAATTCATCCGATTTTTCCTATTTTTCAGTTGAGTTAAAAGGTGAGAGGTTAAATTTTGGATTGAGAGAGTTTGCATTAATAACTGGTCTTAGTGTCATGCCGAGGTGACAGACTTTGGTAACACTACGAATTATGTCAGTAAGATAATGAGCAGTTACTTTCCAAACAAGGTAAAAATGGAGAAGACATACCTAAAACAGATTGTAACCAACAAAAGCTAGATAAATGATGAGGATGCAGTAAAGTTATGTATTCTATATCTCATAGAATTCTTCATTTGTCCTTCAGAGAAAGACCATATTGGGTTGGTAGATCATTTTAGGTTTTATTTGGTGGAATCCGGTCAGTACGAGACATACCCATGGGGTATTCAGTCTTACAGACAGT
>NW_017679213.1:14533-17859 GCF_001879085.1 Nicotiana attenuata
CGTTCGCGTAAGAGGATGAGCTGGAGCATCGCGTTCGCGGACCTGGAGTCGCGTTCGCGTAGAGGTAATTTGTGGTCAACAGAATTTGTTCATTGCGAACGCGGGGGTGTTGAACGCGTTCGCGTAAGGTAAAACCTGGGCGTCCAGAGGGGCTTTTTATATTATTTCATCCGCGACCCCATTCATTATTTCCTCTATTGTTGACCACCTTAAGAGCTTTTTGGTAGAAATTGAAGAGGATTTTGACGGGAATCGATTGGAGGTAAGTCTCGTGACCTAGAAGCGTCAGTTTTTTTTGAAGAATCAACCTTTAATTCTTGGAAATTTGGGTAAAAATTGGAAGAACTAGGGCTTGATTTTTGAAATGAAAATTTGGGATTTGAAAGGGCATTTGAACTCCGATTTTAGTAAACTTGATATGTATGGACTCGTGGCGAGACGAGGAATCCAGTAATGTAAGTTTTGTAATTTTTCGAGAAGCGGGCCCGAGGCTCGGGTTTTGCTAGTTTCGAGATTTTTGCTATATTTTGATTATTTTCGATTGGGAATTGTTCCCTTGGCATAGTGTGATGTATTAGCTCTGATTTTGGTTAGATTCGACGCGCGTGGAGGCCGATTTGAGGGGCAAAGGTGTCGCGAGCTAGAGATTTTGCCGGTTCGAGGTGAGTAATACTTGTAAATGATATCCTGAGGGTTTGAAACCTCGGATTTGCACATCATAGTGCTGTATTGAGGTGACTTGCACGCCGGATATGAGCGTGGGGTAGAGCACCGTTGGGGATTGTGACTTGGTCCGTCCCGGTTGTTGAGTTTACCGCGTATTTCGCTATGATTTGTTGTTTTTCCATTGTCATTACACTGTTTCATGAACTCAGCTATATTTTTTACTCAACCTCGAGTTTTAACCGATATTTGAACTACTGTTTGAGCTGAGCATTATTGTTTCTTTACTGATGCCCGAGGGGCTTATGATTATTTTTGGACTGATTGAGGCCGAGGGCCATATGTGAGGATATGCTGAGTGATGTGAGGAGGCTTTCAGGCCTCGAGTGTATTGTGAGGAGGCTTTCATGCCTCGAGTGTATTGTGAGAAGGCTTTCAGGCCTCATGTTGATATGTACAGGCTTTCAGGCCTTATGATGATATAACGCTTGGGCTGTAGGAGCCCCTCCGGAGTCTGCACACCCACAATGAGCGCGGGTACCCATCTAGAGCGGTTAAAATCTTATACAGTGGTAACAATGACACTGTCATACGCGTTTTGGTCAGGTAACAATGACTGACCAGTCAGGTAACAATGACTGACCAGTGGTAACAATGGCACTGTCATACGCATTTTGGTCAGGTAACAATGACTGACCAGTCAGGTAACAATGACTGACCAGTGGTAACAATGGCACTGTAATACGCGTTTTGGTCAGGTAACAATGGCTGACCGGTCAGGTAACAATGACTGACTAGTAACGAAGATCATGCCCGAGGGGCGAACTTTTATGTGCTCATCTTGCATATTATTTGCATTTTTACCTGCTATGCTGTGGTATTTGTGCCCGAGGGGCAGATTTTTCTGTGCTAATCAATACTAACTATTTTGAACAGCTTTTGTAATTATTGAAAGGACTATTTTCAAAAGAGGTTTTTTTTTACTGAGCCAGATATTTCTAAAGGATTTTTTTCACGGTCATACTGTTTTCTCAAAGGGTTGTACTGTCCTATATAGCATGATGGAGCGCTCTTACGTGATTTCTTGCCGCTTAGTTATTATTTACTCTTATTGCTCACTGAGTTGGAGTACTCACTTTACTCCCTGCGTCTCGCGTGCAGTTGCAGGTATTGTTCACCCGGTAGCGGGTTATTAGCGGATTGAAGGTACTACTACTGTAGCTGAGCAAGGTGACCGCCAGCGTCCGCGGCACCGGACTTCATCCTTTGGTTCCAGATTTTATTTTGTATATTATTATTGGCCCTGTAGTTGTGTTCAGTTTTCTTTAGATGCTCGTGACTTGTGACACCCCGTTCGGGTTGTGTTGGGTTGTAAATACCGGTTATTATTGCCGTTAAGTTGTAATTAACTATTCATTTATGTTTAATAATTGTTAAAGAGACGATTTGGGTTAGTTGGCTGGCCTTGTCTTCACGAGAGGCGCCATCACGACCGCGTTTGGAAATTGGGTCGTGACAAGTTGGTATCAGAGCCTAGGTTACTAGGTCTCACGAGTCATGAGCAGGTTTAGTAGAGTCTCGCGGATCGGTACAGAGACGTCTGTATTTATCCTCGAGAGGCTGCAGAACCTTTAGGAAAAACTTCCCATTCTTGGAATTCTTATCGTGCGTACTTGATTCAGCTTGAGATATAACTCTTGAAATTCCTCCACACGTCTGTATGCGCACGTGAGCGCTCAGTATTATATGTGCCTTGATGGTTTGTGATTCCCCGATCGAGGGGCGAGATGTAATCTTCGTGAGTATGTTTGGCCAGTCTGGAGGACTTGAGGCCGGATCCTTGCCTATGGCTTGAGCACCGAGGTGCTGATTGTGTGAGCAAGTGTTTTGAACTTATATGTTCAGTATTGCCCCTATTAGCCGGAATGGCGGTTTGGTATTCATGTGATGAGTATGTTAGTACTGCGAGATGTAATTATATGACTTGGTAGTGACGAAGAAGTCTGCATGATAATAGATGAACTGTTAAGTGATTCGACTCCTATTATGGATTGATGTGTAGCCCGAATTATGGGCGTGTGAAGAACATTGTCGTACCTCCTAGTTGGGAAGTTAAGTGCATTGCATGCGGCGGTATGAGTTTGGACTCGGGAAGAATAATGACTGAGTAACGTATATGATGGTGAGGTATGCTGAAGTACTAAATTGAGGCGAAGCAGGGGTCATCTCCTGCGGAGTGTTCTTGAGTGGTATGGTCCTTACGTGTATGTTAGAAGATCTCATGTGTAATTGAAGGGTATGTGTTGAAATTTAAAAATTCGGGTCGCTTAAGAGAGTGGACTCAGTTGATGTGGGGATAAATGCGAGGGTTGTAGAGGATTTCAGTACTAGATGATCTGTGTTTTCACAAACTTGCAGATGATTTGAGTTTAATCTCACTATGACATTGTGGCATCATTAGAGTAAAGGTGTTATGAGTTGTTAAGTGTGTCTTGATATATGGCTTCGAACCAAGTTGGGGAGGTTGCTGTTGATTAGCTGATTGCACGGTTATGTGATATGTTGGTTACGTCTCGAGGTATGCTGGCGAATCGGTTCTAGTTGCAGAAATTGAGCCGAAGATGGGCGAAGGAAGCAAAATTTCGACAAAGGTTATATTATGT
>NW_017679214.1:0-17847 GCF_001879085.1 Nicotiana attenuata
CCCTGGTTTTACAGGAATCAGGCCGTATGTAGTTCAGGAACCATTGACGGAACATGCCGATGGCGATTCGAAAGAGACGGGCACGATGTTTTAGGGGGGCAAGAGGTATTTGAAACTTGATCGGCGGTGGGGACTGGAGCGGGATCGCTCCTACTGAGACGGTCCTGCTAGGCGGTGTACCTGCAAGTAAGCAATACGGGCGTATATTGTGCATAAACTTAAACATGATGCAAGTTCCCGTTGGACCATGAATGCTGTCCTCGGGCGGTTAGGATGACGTCCTCGGACCATGATGTCCTGGGCCATGAAGCGCAGAATTAAAGGATTCGCAGGCTATGAAATGATGTTCTCGGGCTATGATGATGGTTCCTCCGTACCATGATGCCTTTGAATAATGATGTGCGGGATATAAAGTGGGGTCCTCGGGCCATGGCATGGTATTCTCGGGCTATGAGTATGATGCCTCCGAATGATGACGCCTTTGGACAGTTTGGCAATATTTCAGCCCATGAGATGCAAGATTTGGCGGTATTTCAGCCGATGCAAAAGCGTAAATGGCGATATTTCAGCCGACAGAAATTTAAATAAACAGGCGATGTTCTAGCCGATGGAGAATTTAAATAATAGTTTGGCGATATTTCAGCCGAGGCAAAAGTGTAAATGGTGATATTTCAACCGTAGAGAATTTAAATAACGTTTGGCGATATTTCAGCCGATACAAAAAATGTAAATGGCGATATTTCAGCCGATACAAAATGTAAATGGCGATATTTCTGCCGATTGCAGGATTTAAATAACGTTTGGCGATATTTCAGCCATGCAAGAAAGATAAGGTGGCGATATTTCAGCCATGCAAGTGGAGGTACAGCTTGGAAGGCAGAAAGATAGCCTTATGCAGATAATGCAGGATGGAGACAACGCTTGGTCTCGGAAGGCAGAAAGGTAGCCTTATGCAATGCAGGAAATGCAGATGGAGACAACGCTTAGTCTCGGAAGGCAGAAAGGTAGCCTTATGCAATGCAGGAAATGCAGATGGAGACAACGCTTAGTCTCGGAAGGCAGAAAGGTAGCCTTATGCAATGCAAGAATTAAAAGGGCGAATAGTAATGAAATCTCTTAGCTGGTAGATGATAGCTGATAGCTGATTGCATCATTGTGGCTGCTGGGGATGTTGTGTACGGATAGCAATTGTAAATAGGTGATGATTCTGAGAAGTTGCATTCTTGAAAAAGTATGAGTGCGTAAATATATCTAATGTCATTGCGAATTAAGTGCCTGCATTCAAAGAAAAATCGTGAGTTTTGTAAAAGGGGGAAGGTTAGTTCGTCTTCCCGTGGCCTTTGCTCGTCCTGCTTGACTTTGGGGTAGCGTCGCTAAACAGCAGCTGTCATAGTTATGCATGATTTAACAAATATGACTTAAGTAGAAAATGGTTTTGTTTAAATGAACCAACGACTGCGACGTGGTTCAAAGCATTGCAACCTTTCTTGTTCCGGAATTTTGAGGGTCCTCAAAATTCTGCCCCAGTTTACTGGGCTGGCACTTCTGACGGTTGCGCTGAACGGATAAAAAATCAACTTCGGAATTTTGAGGGTCCTCCTCAAAATTCTGCCCCAGTTCCAATAATAGGGGGACATGAAATTTTTATTAAATTGTGACCGAACCCATAGGGCTGCCTACGTATCCCCTCTTAAACGGGAATCAGGTCAGGCGTAGTTCAAAATACGTCATAAAGGAAATCGTAAGTGGTTACACATAGTATCATTTCACTGCGTCTGAATTGATTGGCTTCGGCCAGACTTCTCCGTCCATTTCTGTAAGGATAAGGGCTCCTCCGGTTAGAACCCGGTGAACCATGTATGGACCTTGCCAGTTGGGAGAGAATTTTCCCTTGGCTTCATCTTGATGTGGGAATATTTTCTTCAACACCAGCTGCTCCGGTGTAAACTTCCTTGGCTTGACTCTTTTGTTGAAGGCTTTGGACATTTTGTTCTGATACAACTGACCGTGGCAAACTGCATTCATCCTTTTCCCATCTATAAGGGCTAACTGCTCGTAGCGACTTTTTACCCATTCTGCATCGTCCAACTCTGCTTCTTGTATGATCCTTAAGGAGGGAATCTCTACCTCGGCAAGGATGATTGCCTCTGTACCATAGACCAGCATGTAGGGAGTTGCTCCGGTCGATGTGCGGACTATGGTGCGGTATCCCAGTAAAGCAAATGATAACTTCTCATGCCATTGTTTGGGACTTTCGACCATCTTCCTTAGTATCTTATTGATATTCTTGTTGGTTTGGCAAGGGGAAGTCATCTTTGGGACTGGCCCGGTTGAGATCCCGATAGTCGACACAGATTCTAACCTTCCCGTCCTTCTTTGGCACCGGCACGATGTTGGCTAACCATGTCGGATACTCTACCACCTTGAGAACCTTAGCTTTGACTTGCTTAGTAACCTCTTCTTTGATTTTCAAACTCATGTCGGGCTTGAATTTCCTGAGCTCCTGCTTTACCGGCGGACAGGCTGGAAAAATAAGCGAATGTATATACTTGTGGATACTTGTATGAATTTATTTGGAAATAAATGCACACTCATGCTCTTTCTTCATATAAATTGATATTTGTGGATCGGGCCGATAGCCTCGGTAGAAATAGATGCGTCTATGGTTCGCGCCACTCGACCCTCTGGTAGTGCACAGTTTAATTTCTGTTGGATCGGGCCGTCGACCTCGGCATATTGTGCGCATGATACCTATGTGAAACTTCATTTATGACTTGTCCTGCTAAATAATTGAAATGTGATTGGTTGATTGCAGAGCTGTTTAGAACATGACTTATTAAGTTATTATCGCTTGCTATACACTGTTGATTTTCTGTGACTCCCATGCATAGCATAAAAACTTATTATATTATTTTACCCTAGTGGTATCAAGTCGGCTTCTCGTCTCTACTTCTTCGAGATTAGACGGGATACTCACTGGGTACATGTTGTTTATGTACTCATACTACGCTTCTATACTTAATTGTACAGGATCTGAGGCAGGTACATATGGCTATCAGTTTGGTGCGCACCCCTGATTCATAGCTTGAGGCTTCCACGGTGAGCTGCCCCCTTCCTGTGACGTTCAGCAGCTTGATGGAGTTTTTTCCTTACTTTTGCTGTCTATTCTATATCAGACAGTAGGATAGTTTTGTTATTTCGTACATTCTACTAGTTGCCCATTACTTGTGACACCAGGTCATGTCACACACAATAATAAACTATCATTTTGGGGTTGTATAACTATTTTGTCGTATTATTGTTAATTTCTTATTCGACTTGAGCTTTATAAACTTCTGCACTTATTTTGGGTAAAAGTAAAAATGAGAATTAAAGTACATTTTCCGCGTTGGCTTGCCCGATAATGGTGTTGGGCGCCATCACGATCTATTTTTGGAGATGGGTCGTGACATTTACATATAGGAGGAACAATATTTCAGCAATATTTTGGGGAGAATTTGTAGATGAAATCTTGCCCCACTTGGATGGATCACCCAATCTGTAACGACCCGACCGGTCGTTTTGAGCCCTAGCGCGCCGTTTAGCAGTTTGAGGCCATGAGCAGCTTCAATTCAGGCATTATGACTTGTACGCGTGGTCGGAATTAAATTTCGGGAAGTTCGGAGCTGACTTGGAGAGGAAATTCTCATTTTCGAAGCTTTAAGTTGAAAGAATTAGCTAAGATCGGATTTTTGAGTAAACGACCTCGGAATCAGGATTCGAAGATTCCAACAGGTTCGTATAATTATTTCGGACTTGGGCGTATGTCCGGGTCGGGTTTTGGATGACCCGAGAGCGTTTTGGCGCCTATTGTGGAAGTTAGCATTTTGGAAGAAATTTTATAAGTTTGGGTTGAAGTGCATTTCAGTGTTATCGACGTCCGTTTGGAATTCCGAGTCTGGGAGTATATGGTGATTCTGGAGTTGGGAGCGCGATCGGAAGTGAATTCGGAGGTCCGTGGGTCATTTTGGAGTCGTTTGGCTAAAGATAGAAACTTGAAGGTTTTTGAGAAGTTTGACTGGAAGTGGACTTTTCGATATAGTGGTCGGAATCCGATTCTGGAGGTTGGAGTAGGTCCGTAATGTCAAATATGACTTGTGTGCAAAATTTGGGGTCAATCGGACGTGATTTGATAGGTTTAAACATCGAGAGTAGAAGTTTGAAGTTCTAAAGTTCATAAAGCTTGGATTGGAGGTCGATTCGTGGTTTTGGCGTTGTTTGATATGATTCGAGGCCTCGAGCAAGTCCGTAATGTGTTTTGGGACTGGTTGATATGATTGGTTGGGATCCCGAGGGCCTCGGGTGGATTCCGGATGGTTAACGGATCGAAAATAGAATTTTTAGAAGGCTAAAATTGCTGGTTGCTGTCATAACCGCACCTGGGAGAATTGGGCCGCAGGTGCGGAGCCGCAGAAGCGGCTAGGAGGGCGCAGATGCGATTTTGGGTCAGGAGCGAAGGGACCGCAGATGCGGTCAGGGTGCCGCAGAAGCGGGACCGCACCTGCGGTAGACGAGGCGCAAAAGCGGAAATAAGGGGGCCTGGGAAGGACCGCAGATGCGGTGGTGTGGCCGCACCTGCGGAACCGCAGAAGCGGTCGAGTGACCGCAGGTNCAGACCCAAGTCTAAAGCTCAACAACACATAAAGGGGGAACGTGAATGGGAACTGATTGAGTTTGGAATTCAAAGAATCCAATCCAGAATCATGGACAACAATATTAGAGTGTTGTCATGCCCCGAACCATAACTCACCTATAAAGGGGTATGAGGGTTTGGGATTCATAAAGTATCAAATTCATGACAAACAACTGACAGGATGCATACATAATTTAAATACTGAATTACAAAGGAAAGGGGGGGAACATGTTACAATATGCTAGAAACAAATGTCAACTAAAAGAATTGGACAGAAGTGGGCAGAAGTAAACACATTGTGGTGGAGACATGTAAACTAACTGAGACATACCAGTAGAGAAGCAAAAGAGCGCAGGAGAAAGTAGAGTAAACAAAGTCCACAGCAGCACAAGTAAAAGAGAAAGAGTTTTTAAGTGAGAGTGACTTGTGGACTCCGATTGCGTTCTGTGTTCGTGTGTTCAAAGAAAAGGGAGGAGATATTAATAGCTTTGAAAACGTGTAGAGAAATAAGGTAACAAGTACAAATCTAACACAAATATGGCATGGTCACAAATCAGAATCAATTAGTATAAGACTCCCCTTTAATCAGGGAATTCTTATTCAAACGGATACTAACCGTATCCAAATAAGGAAAGGAGAACCAGCCTTGCAAGCAGAATGGCTGTTGCCATAAAAGAAACAGTAAAGTCATACAATAGGCAATTAAGTCTAAGTACAAGATTTGAAATTTTTTTTGGAAAGATTCAGTGGGGCCAATCAAAGGAAAATGAATCAATTAGACTTTGACAGGCTAGTCAAATCAGGATCTCAAGGAAGGAAAAGTTTTTTGAAATCAATTTCAAGTTAAGTAAATCACAGGAGGTACTCAGTATATAATGCATGCACAAATAGCAGACATGTGAGGCTAAGTTATGGCAAAAGAAACATCATGCAGCAATAGCATAGAGCAGACATTCAAAGCATGTTAGTTAGGCTTCAAGGTGTAATAGAGAGAGAAGGAGTCGAAAACATACAGAGAGTCGAGTGAGAATCACAAGCGTAGAACATATAGAGAAAAGAAATGTTGAAACAAGGCATCAAGTTGAATTATTTCAAACATACAAGCATGCACAAACAACCTCACATGACTTTGAATAGCCTCCCAAAGAGACTAGGGTTTTCAAATCAATTGAGTTTAGAGACGACAAACAGGTGAAACAACAAGCAATTTCAGAGTCCCAAGTGAAACCCTTAAAAATTAGGGTTTTCAGTAAACCAAACAGATAGGCTCATGAACTCGAATAAATTCCCGAAATTAGGGTTTTTAACATCAAACAAACCTAGAGATGATCAGCGTATGAATCGAATGAAATCTTAATAAACAGACTCAAACAATCACAAAATTAGGGTTTTCAACATGCTTACTCAGATAATGAAAACAAACAAACAAAGTCAGAAACATGCCAAGAATAAGAGGGGAACTTCGAAATAACTTAACCTAAAACCATAGTTAAAAGAACAAAGAGTTTTGGAAGCAAAAAAATTGGGGAAACTTTGAGAAACATGCTCATAACGTTCAAACACATATAGATCTGGACCAGATCTAAGAAATAAATAGAAGGAACCTTAGAGCTAGGGTTTCATAAGAAACCCAAGCGATGAGAAAGGCTTTGGAAACTCCAGATCTAGGCAGGATAGTCGAAGATCGAGCTCGAATGGCCATGGCTGGACGGACAGAGGTTGAAGGCGACCGGAGAACAGCCATCAAGCAACGGCTTGGTCGAGACCCCTTCAAGATCTGGTCATAGGACCTCAGAGATGAGCGCATAGAAGCCATGGGAGGCCGGTATAGGCCTCCGATGAGTCTAGGAAGCCATCGGTGAGAGGCGGCGGCTAGGGTTTGAGGTGAGTTGAGAGAGAGTTGAGAAAAGAGGAGGATTCAGAGGCGGCATATTGTGAGAAATGGGGTAGGGTTTGGGGTCGTTTGAAATTAAAAAAGGAAAGGGGAGGTCTGGGCCGTTGATCAAAAATGATCAACGGCTCAAATTAAAAGAAAGCGGGCGGGTTTGATTTAATGGGTACTGGGTCGGGTTGATTGGGTAATTGGGCTGGGGTGATTTGGGCTCAAATTGGGGCTGAATTGGGTTATCAATTTGGCTATAATTGAAATGCATTGGGGCTAAATCGTAAATAGCCAATTTTCCCTTTTTAATTTAATTAATTTTTTTATAAAATAGTAACACAATCTTAAAAGTAAATTAAGAGTACTGGGTAAATAAATATTGTATAAGTAATAATTTAAAAATGTTGGGATTAATTTTATAATTATAAAATGCTAAAAATTACAAGATAGGCTATAATTGCAATTATATGCAATTTAGCTTTAAAAATGCCAAATGAATTTGTAAAAAATATGCAAAAATTACCATACTTATATTTTGGTGTAAACATGAGAATGAAATAAGTTACTCACCAAAAAATGATAATTTGAGAATAATTTTGGATTTTTGTGGTATTAAAACAGGAAATAAATTTGTTTAAAAATCATGAAAAATACCAAAACTCATGGGTGTGCTTATATATGCACACATATGCTATTTTGGAAGTATTTTGGATACAAAAATACATAGGGAAAAATTGGGTATCAACAGCTACCCCTCTTTACCCGGGAATGATGAAAGAGTTGTCGGGTAAAGATATGATGGCCGATTTTGACCGGAAGCGGCGATTTGAAAAGAATTTGACCGAGCTCTTGTTTCTGAGCTGCCTACATATCCCTGGTTTTACAGGAATCAGGCCGTATGTAGTTCAGGAACCATTGACGGAACATGCCGATGGCGATTCGAAAGAGACGGGCACGATGTTTTAGGGGGGCAAGAGGTATTTGAAACTCGATCGGCAGTGGGGACTGGAGCAGGATCGCTCCTGCTGAGACGGTCATGCTAGGCAGTGTACCTGCAAGTAAGCAATACGGGCGTATATTGTGCATAAACTTAAACATGATGCAAGTTCCCGTTGGACCATGAATGCTGTCCTCGGACGGTTAGGATGACGTCCTCAGACCATGATGTCCTGGGCCATGAAGCGCAGAATTAAAGGATTCGCAGGCTATGAAATGATGTTCTCGGGCTATGATGATGGTGCGTCCGAACCATGATGCCTTTGAATAATGATGTGCGGGATATAAAGTGGGGTCCTCGGGCTATGGCATGGTATTCTCGGGCTGTGAGGATGATGCCTCCGAATGATGACGCCTTTGGACAGTTTGGCGATATTTCAGCCCATGAGATGCAAGATTTGGCGGTATTTCAGCCGATGCAAAAGCGTAAATGGCGATATTTCAGCCGACAGAAATTTAAATAAACAGGCGATGTTCCAGCCGATAGAGAATTTAAATAATAGTTTGGCGATATTTCAGCCGATGCAAAAGTGTAAATGGTGATATTTCAACCGATAGAGAATTTAGATAACGTTTGGCGATATTTTAGCCGATACAAAAATGTAAATGGCGATATTTCAGCCGATACAAAAATGTAAATGGCGATATTTCAGCCTGTCACGACCCAATTTCCATCCCGGTCGTGATGGCGCCTCTCGTGAAGACAAGGCCAGCCAACTAACCCAAATCCTTTCACTTTAACAATTATTAAACATAAATGAATAGATAAATACAGCTTAACGACAATAATAACTAGTATTTACAACCCAACACAACCCGACCGGGGTGTCACAAGTCACGAGCATCTAAAGAAACCTGAACACAACTATAGGGCCAATAATAATATATAAGGAAAAGTCCTGGAAATCAAAAGACAACATCCGGTGCCGCGAACGCTGGCGGTCACCTTACTCAGCTACAATAGCCATACCTTCAATCAGCTAATAACCCGCTACCGGGTGAACAATACCTGCAACTGCATGTGAGGTGCAGGGAGTAAAGTGAGTACTTCCAACTCAGTGGTAATAAGAGTAAGTAACAACTGAGAGGCAAGAAATCACGTAAGAGCGCTCCATCATGCTATATAGGACAGTACCACTCTTTGAGAAAACAGTAAAACCGTGAAAATCCTTAAGAAAATATCTGGCTCAGTTTAAAACCTCTTTTGAAAACATCCTTTTCCAACAGTCAAGCAAATGAACGCGTAATCAGATAGTGCAAGTCCGCACATAAGACAGCCCCTCGGGCACAACACTCCACTAACAATTAACACCAGGGCGTCTGGTAAACAGTGCAAGAAGTAGCATGAATGCCAATGAAATAAGAGTGCTGAATGTCATGACACGTAGTACAAATATGAACCGATGCATGAATGCAATGCAATGCACATGACCGCTGTGGCGCGCAGCCTGATCCATTTGGGTACCCGCGCTCACTGTGGGGGTTCAGACTCCGGAGGGGCTCGTACAGCCCAAGCGCAATATCATCATAGTATCGCTGCGGCGTGCAGCCCGATCCATCCTTAGTCCAGAACTTGCAAATAAGCCACTCGGACAATGTCAAGTAATAGCTTTTAACTCAAAACATCAGAAAAATGCAATTTAAGTCTTTAAACTTTAGCAATATGACTGCACATTTCAAAACAGGGTTTAACTCAGGACTGAAATCATTTAATATGCTAAGTGTCATGAAAACAGTGATAATAATCCCTAAAGGATTCAAATAATCGGCACGAAGCCCAAAACATGGCAATCGACCCAAATCACGATAGCATCAAGCAGGTTTCAGTCAATTACGCAGTAAAATCAACAACTGGGACGAACCAAGTCACAATCCCCAACGGTGCTCTACCCCACGCTCATACCTGGCGTGCAAGTCACCACAATACAACACTATGATGTGCAAATCCAGGGTTTCAAACCCTCAGGTTATCATTTACAAGTATTACTCACCTCGAACCGGTGAAATCTCAAACCCGCGACGCCTTTGCCCCTCAAATCGGCCTCCACGCGCGTCGAATCTAACCAAAATCAGAGCGAAGACGTCACAATATGCTAAGGGAACAATACCCAATCGAAAACAATCGAAAATTAGCAAGAATCTCGAAACTAGCAAAACCCGAGCCCCGGGCCCGCTTCTCGAAAAATTATGAAACTTACATTACCGGATTCCTCGTCTCGCCACGAGTCCGTATATACCAAGAACTCCCAAATCCGAGCTTAAATGACCTACCAAATCCCAATTTGAAAATATAAAAACTCAAGCCCTAGCTCTTCCAATTTTTACTCCAATTTCCATGAATTAAAGGTTGATTCTTCAATAAAATGACATTTCTAGGTCACGAGACTTACCTCCAATCAATTCTCGTCAAAATCCTCTTCAATTTCTACCAAAAAGCTCTTAAGGTGGTCAACAATGGAGGAAATAATGAATGGGGTCGCGGATGAAATAATATAAAAAGCCCTCTGGACGCCCAGGTTTTACCTTACGCGAACGCGGTCAACACCCCCGCGTTCGCAATGAAAAAATTCCGTTGACCACAAATTACCTCTACGCGGACGCGACTCCAGGTCCGCGAACGCGATGCTCCAGCTCACCCTCTTACGCGAAGGCCATTTTCCAGGCCTCTCAAATTTACTCTACGCGTTCGCGACACACCCCACGCGAACGCGATGAACAACACTTCTGCAACAACACAGCTGAAAACCTGCAATACTATAAGACCAGAAATGGTCCGATTGACCACCCGAAATCACCCCGAGGCCCCCAGGACCTCAACCAAAAGCACCAACTTATCCCATAACATCACTCAAACTTGTTCCAATCATCAAAACACATCAAACAACGCTAAAACCATCAAATCTCATTGAATTCAAGCCTAAGTTCTTCAAAAACTTCCGAAATGCACTTTCGATCAAAAACCCGACCAAACGACGTCCGAATGACCTGAAAATTTGCACACATATCCAAAATCACCTAACGAAGCTACAACAACTCTCAGAATTCCATTCCGACCCTCGGATCAAATTCTCACCCATCAACCGGAATTCGCCAAAATACTAACTTCGCCAATTCAAGCCTAATTCTACACTGGGCCTCCAAAATCAATTCCGATCGCACTCCCAAGTCACAAATCATCCCCCGAAGCTAACCGAGTCACCGAAAATCACATCCGAGCCTTCTAACTCATAAGTCAATGTCCGGTTGACCTTTCCAACTTAAGCCTTCTTAAAAGAGACTAAGTGTCTCATTTCTTATCAAAACCAATCCGAATCAACTCTAACTCACCACATACCGGTAATGAAACATGAAGAAGTAATAAATGAGGAAAATGGGGCAGTAATACCTGATACGACGGGTCGGGTCGTCACATCCTCCCCAACTTAAACCAACGCTCGTCCTCGAGCGTACCCAGAGTTGTCCTAGAAGCTAACCAACAGCTGAATAACTTTACCAAGCATATACCCGTGGTGATCTCACGTCACCCTATCTCATATAGGTCCGACAACACAATATAGCTGAAATTTCACAGTCCATCTAAACCATAAACCGTAGAACCATATTGCACTTTCCGAAATTATACACAATATCAGAACCTCACATCTATACCCAGAATAAACCTGAACCAACTGTAATAACCCATACCTGCAACCTCAGGTGAGATCATATGATATACCACATGGTCCAAACACTCGAAACGGTAGCCTCTATTCACAGCAGTTGCCTACAATAACCAAATACCGGTAGAAAACCTCTTATCAACTAAGGTCTTATTCCAACACTTTCATATAATGCCAACGATAAATGAAACATGCTATAAACCGTAACCATTTCTCATATCAACCATTCATGAAGTCGCTTCCCCTTTGACTAATACCACAACAGATTTCCGGGCTGAATCACGATATTATCCTTCTAACTAGCTGAAATCAAATCTGTCTGTATTCATTAATGACTCCAACGATCACCTCGAATCCAACACACCACTCCGGTGACACGACACCTTAATGCAGGTCTAAGCCACAACTTGCATAATACACGCACCAATGAGGAACGGTATGAACATGCCCAAATCAGGACAAATGACTCAAACGAAAGAGTTGTACCTCAAGCTCATCAACACCATTACAACCCAAGGCTGAGACCCCGTCTCACCTCATAGAAATAGAATGCCTGAATCTACCTCGAAGGGTCCTAACTCCACGTAGCCTCACTACAATGCGCGATCCTATCCAAACACTGTTACACATGGAGCACCTCAAGACACTGTGATCAAAATTCGACCGCCACACACAATTTGATGTCTGAAACCAAGGCAATTCATTGCATCCACGGTGAAACCAATAACATATGACACACAACCCGATAGGCCATAACCAATACTCCATTTGCTGAGCAACACTCAATCACTCTTCCCGCTCGACTTCCTCTATGAATCTCAAATAGGACCGCACCACATGTGCCTATAGCCAACAAGTCATGACATCCCACAACACAGAAAGCAACTCATAGATCTCCCCAGATCCCTAAACAAGCTCAATAACGATAGATCCAACCTATCCCTCAACAATACAACTCGGGACTAACCAAGCTAACTCAAGCTAAATACGTAGCCACATTGGCCTGCCAACGAGCTCATTATCAAGAAGCCTGAAGCTGCTCCTTCCACTACTATAACTCCTGTCGGAGCCGTACAATACGGTGCCCGACACCAAATCAACATCGAAATCCACAACCTCGCCCGGCAACATGCTCGGCCACAAGGAACGCATCCGAAAAGGTCACTCAATACCGGAACTGAATCAATGGTAGAAACCTCTGCACTGACATCCGTCGCGAAGGCCCTATTAAGGAAAGCAATCCTTCTCAGCCATCCGCTGAATCTTTTGAAATATATACCACTCTGCAAGAACATAATCCAATGCACCTCGCCACTCAACCCGTGGCATTTCCGGCATAGCCCGTAGTACAATAGTGTAGAATAATCCAACACTAAGACAACCAGTCTACAATCCAATATCATATCCAAAATCTGGCATACCAAGCAAGGAAAAGATCCACTCGGACCTCCAAATATCAATAACCGCTAAACGGCGCCGATACACACGATCTACAACCACTGCATAGTCTGATCACGAGAACTCCTAGTCTCCAACTCCATATAACACACGAATCACTATACCTGATCCCGAATTCCGCCATATGAATACCTATTACACCTCGAGTATCCAATCACTCCACGAAAGATATTCTAAAATTTCCCTGTGCCATCAAACAACTCAGATATCAACAGTCGATCCTAAATGNCCAGAAATGTAAATGGCGATATTTCAGCCGACAGAAAAGCATAGGTATAGATGATGATCGGAAGATGAACTGGCGATCTTTCAGCCGATGTAGAATTTAAATAAAGTTTGGCGATATTTCAGCCGATTGCAGGACGTAAGTAAAGGTGGCGATATTTTAGCCATGCAAGAAAGATAAGGTGGCGATATTTCAGCCATGCAAGAAAGATAAAGTGGCAGTATTTCAGCCATGCAAGTGGAGGTAGAGCTTAACCTCGGAAGGCAGAAAGGTAGCCTTATGCAGATAATGCAGGATGAGACAGTGCTTAGTCTCGGAAGGCAGAAAGGTAGCCTTATGCAATGCAGATAATGCAGATGGAGACAGCGCTTAGTCTCGGAAGGCAGAAAGATAGCCTTATGCAGATGATGCAGATGGAGACAACGCTTAGTCTCGGAAGGCAGAAAGATAGCTTTATGCAGATAATGCAGATGGAGACAATTTAGTCTCGGAAGGCAGAAAGATAACCTTATGCAGTGCAAAGAATGCAGAGGGAGACAACGCTTAGTCTTGGAAGGCAGAAAGATAGCCTTATGCAGATAATGCAGATGGAGACAACGCTTAGTCTCGAAAGGCAGAAAGGTAGCCTTATGCAATGCAAGAAAATAAAAGGACGGATAGTAGTGAGATTTCTTAGCCGATTGCTGAACACGATGTCGTGACTGTCAAGGAGGTTGTGTGTGGATAATAATTACGACGAGTGATGATTATGAGAAGTTGCGTCATTGAGGAATATGCGTACGTAAATATGCCTGACGAGTGCCTGCATCCAAAGAGAAATCGTGAGTTTTGTAAGGGGGAAAGGTTAGTTCGTCTTCCCCTGGCTTCCGGCGTTGCGTATCATTGGGGTAGCGTTGCTAAACAGCAGCAATTCGAACAATAATTATGCATGATTTAGTAAATATAACGTAAGTAGAAAAAATAGTTTTCTTTAGATGAACCAACGACTGGACGAGGTTCAAGACATTGCAACCTCTCTTGCTCCGGAATTTTGAGGGCCCGCCTCAAAATTCTGCCCCAATTTACTGGGCTGGCACTTCTGACGGCTGCTGAACGATGAAAAATCAACTTCGAAATTTTGAGGATCCTCCTCAAAATTCTGCTCCAGTTTACTGGGCTGGCACTTCTGACGGCTGCGCTGAACGGATGAAAAATCAACTTCGGAATTTTGAGGGTCCTCCTCAAAATTCTGCCCCAGTTCCAATAATAGGGGGACATGAAATTTTTATTAAATTGTGATCGAACCCATAGGGCTGCCTACGTATCCCCTTTTAAACGGGAATCAGGTCAGGCGTAGTTCAAAATACATCATAAAGGAAATCGTAAGTGGTTACACATAGTATCGTTTCACTGCGTCTGAATTGATTGGCTTCGGCCAGACTTCTCCGTCCATTTCTGCAAGGATAAGGGCTCCTCCAGTTAGAACCCGGTGAACCATGTACGGACCTTGCCAGTTGGGAGAGAATTTCCCCCTGGCTTCATCTTGATGCGGGAATATCTTCTTCAATACCAGCTGCCCCGGTGTAAACTTCCTTGGCTTGACTATTTTGTTGAAGGCTCTGGACATTCTGTTCTGATACAACTGACCGTGGCAAACTGCATTCATCCTTTTCCCATCTATAAGGGCTAACTGCTCGTAGCGACCTTTTACCCATTCTGTGTCGTCCAACTCTGCTTCTTGTATGATCCTTAAGGAGGGAATCTCTACCTCGGCGGGGATGACCGCCTCTATACCATAGACCAGCATGTAGGGAGTTGCTCCGGTCGATGTGCGGACTGTGGTGCGGTATCCCAGTAAAGCGAATAAAAATGATAACTTCTCATGCCATTGTTTGTGACTTTCGACCATCTTCCTTAGTATCTTCTTGATATTTTTGTTGGCTGCCTCCATGACTCCATTCATCTGAGGCCTGTAGGCTGTAGAGTTCTTATGTTTGATCTTGAATGCCTCACACATTGCTTTCATCAAGTTGCTGTTGAGATTGGAACCATTATCAGTGATGATTGATTCCGGAATTTCGAATCGGCAAACAATACGGTCACGGACGAAATCTGCCACAACTTTCTTAGTCACTGCTTTGTATGACGCTGCTTCAACCCATTTAGTGAAATAATCGATTGCCACTAGGATAAACCTGTGCCCGTTTGATGCGGCAGGCTCGATAGGTCCAAAGACATCCATCCCCCAGGCGGCAAATGGCCACGGTGAGCTTGTTGCAGTAAGCTCGTTTGGAGGCACCTTTATCATGTCTGCATGTATCTGACAGCGATGGCACTTACGAACGTACTGGATACAATCTGTTTCCATTGTCATCCAAAAATACCCTGCTCGGAGTATCTTCTTTGCTAAGACAAAACCATTCATATGCGGCCCGCAGGTCC
This sequence comes from Nicotiana attenuata, assembly GCF_001879085.1. Taxonomy (NCBI): domain Eukaryota; kingdom Viridiplantae; phylum Streptophyta; class Magnoliopsida; order Solanales; family Solanaceae; genus Nicotiana; species Nicotiana attenuata. The sequence goes on from NW_017679214.1 coordinate 15,315, forward strand.
CTGCGTGCACTTCGTCCAATAGTCTGGATGCTTCTTTTGCTTCGACACACCTTAGCAAACCCAAATCGGGAGTCCTCCTATACAGGATTCCTCCGCTGTGAAAGAAGTTGTTCGATAATCTCCTGAGCGTGCGCTTTTGAGTGGCGTTGGCAAGTTCTGGATATTCCCCTGTTGTCAAGTACTCCTTGATGTCGTGGAACCATGTTTTTTCGTCTGCTTCTTCCTCAACGTGAGCACAATAAGCTGGCTGATCATAAATCTTTACTGGGATGGGATCAATGAAATTTGTGTCTGGATGCTGGATCATGGATGATAATGTGGCTAATGCGTCAGCAAACTCGTTCTGGACCCTGGGGACGTACTGAAACTCTGTCTTTGTGAATCTTTTCCTCAACTCCTGTATGTGATGCAGGTAGGGAAGTATCTTAGAGTTTTTGGTGGCCCATTCTTCTCGAACTTGATGTATGAGCAGGTCTGAGTCCCCGATCACTAGTAACTCTTGAATGTTCATGTCGATGGCCATCTTGAGCCCCAGGATGCAGGCTTCGTATTCGGCCATATTATTTGTGCAAGGGAACCTGAGCTTGGCGGATACCGGGTAGTGCTGGCCGGTTTATGATACTAGGACTGCCCCTATGCCAACTCCTTTGAAATTTGTGGCTCCGTCGAAAAATAACCTCCAACTATCGTAGGATTCTGCAATATCTTTTCCTACAAAGGATACTTCTTCGTCAGGGAAATACGTTTTTAGTGGTTCGTATTCTCCTTCAATGGGATTCTCGGCAAGGTGATCTGCTATGGCTTGACCCTTGACTGCTTTCTAAGTCACGTAAACAATGTCGAACTCACTCAACAAGATTTGCCACTTGGCGAGCTTGCTAGTGGGCATGGGCTTCTGGAAAATATACTTCAGCGGGTCCATCCTGGATATGAGATAAGTAGTGTGAGCACAGAAATAATGCCTCAATTTCTGAGCTACCCAAGTCAGAGCACAACAGGTGCGCTCTAATGGAGAATACCGGGCCTCGTACGGGGTGAACTTCTTGCTGAGATAGTAGATGGCTTGCTCCTTTCTCCCCGTTTCATCATGTTGTCCCAGAACACAACCGAATGCTCCATCCAATACCGCAAGGTAAAGCAATAGAGGTCTTCCTGGCTTGGGAGGAACCAAGACCGGCGGCGTTGACAGGTATTCCTTGATTCTGTCAAAGGCTTTCTGACAATCGTCGGTCCATCTAGTAGCAACGTCTTTCTTTAGCATTTTAAAGATGGGTTCACAAATGACTGTGGACTGAGCTATGAACCGGCTGATATAGTTGAGTCTCCCCAGGAAACTCATCACGTCTTTCTTGTTCTTTGGCGGTGGCAATTCTTGAATGGCTTTGACCTTTGACGGGTCCAATTCTATCCCTCGACGGCTCACGATGAAACCCAGTAGTTTTCCGGCAGGAACCCCGAACGCACATTTGGCGGGATTCAGTTTCAGATTGTACCTTCTCAGCCTGTTGAAGAACTTTCTCAAATCTTCCATATGATCAGTGGCTTTCTTAGATTTGATGATGACGTCGTCCACATATACCTCAATCTCCTTGTGTATCATGTCGTGAAAGATAGTAGTCATGGCTCTCATATAGGTGGCGCCAGCATTCTTCAACCCAAATGGCATCATTTTGTAACAATACATTCCCCACGGCGTGATGAAAGCCGTTTTCTCTGCATCTTCCTCGTCCATCCATATCTGATGGTATCCGGCGAAACAATCAACAAAAGACTGCAACTCATGCTTGGCGCAGTTGTCGATGAGAATGTGTATGTTCGGCAAGGGGAAGTCATCTTTGGGACTGGCCCGGTTAAGATCCCGGTAGTCGACACAAACTCTAACTTTCCCATCTTTCTTTGGTACCGGCACGATATTGGATAACCATGTTGGATACTCTACTACCTTGAGAACCTTAGCTTTGACTTGCTTAGTAACCTCTTCTTTAATTTTCAAACTCATGTTGGGTTGAATTTCCTGAGCTTCTGCTTTACCGGCGGACAGGCTGGATCTGTTGGCAGTTTGTGAGCTACAATGGCCGTGCTGAGTCCAGTCATATCATCATACGACCAGGCGAATATGTCCTCATATTCTTTTAAAAATTCCGTATACTTTTCCCTTTCTGATGGCGACAAGTGAACACTGATGCGAGTTTCTTTGACGTTCTCTGTATCTCCCAAATTAATGACCTCAGTTTCTTCCAGGTTGGACTTAGGTCTATTCTCAAAATTCTCAACCTCTCTGACGACCTCTTCAGGTATTTCATCTTCTTCTAAGTCTATGTCCTTTTGTTGCGTTGTTTCGTTGCAAGTCACAGTCGTTGGTTCATCGTCAAGATAAGTAATAGTAATGCTGTATAAAATAGAGTAAATGATAGAGAAAATAATAAGCGAGATATATATGATAAACTGAAATGCTTTGATTAAAGTCAAAGCTGTTTGAAACATCGGAGCTCTTTTCGAAATTAAAGCAATGTGGAAAGAAAATCAACTAGTA
>NW_017679215.1:0-4735 GCF_001879085.1 Nicotiana attenuata
TCACCCACTCGATCAAGAATCTCAAACGGGCCGATGTACCTAGGGCTAAGCTTGCCCTTCTTCCCAAATCTCATCACGCCCTTCATAGGCGACACTCGGAGCAATACCCGCTCACCAACCATGAAAGCTAAATCTCGAACCTTACGGTCTGCATAACTCTTCTGCCTAGACTGAGCTGAACGAAGCCTCTCCTGGATGATCTTGACCTTATCTAAGGCCTCCTGAACTAAATCTGTACCCAATAACCGAGCCTCTCCCGGCTCAAACCACCCAACCGAAGACCGACATCGCCTACCATACAACGCCTCATAAGGAGCCATCTGATTGCTGGACTGGTAGCTGTTGTTGTAGGCAAACTCCGCTAAAGGCAAGAACTGGTCCCACGAGCCTCCAAAATCAATGACACAGGCTCGGAGCATATCCTCCAATATCTGAATAGTCCTCTCGGACTGGCCGTCCGTCTGAGGGTGGAACGCTGTGCTCAACTGAACCTGGGTGCCCAACTCCTGCTGAACTGCTCTCCAAAAGCGCGAGGTAAACTGCGTACCCCGGTCCGAAATGATAGATGTCGGCACCCCATGAAGGCGAACAATCTCTCGGATGTAGATCTCGGCTAACCTCTCCGATGAATAAGTGGCTGCAACAGGAATAAAATGCGCCGACTTGGTCAGCCTATCAACAATGACCCAAATAGCGTCAAACTTCTTCCGAGTCATCGGGAGTCCAGTAACGAAATCCATGGTAATCCTCTCCCACTTCCACTCGGGGAGCTAAATCCTCTGAAACAAACCACCAGGCCTCTGATGCTCATACTTAACCTGCTGACAGTTCAAACATTGAGCCACATATGCAACAATATCCTTCTTCATCCTGCGCCACCAATAATGCTGTCGCAAGTCCTGATACATCTTCGAGGCGCCCGGGTGAATAAAATACCGAGAACTATGGGCCTCCGCTAAGATCAACTCTTGAATCCCATCGACATTGGGCACACAAACTCGCCCCTGCAATCTCAAAACACCATCATCATCTAAGGTCACCTTCGTGGCACCTCCACGCTGCACCGTGTCTCTCAGGACAAACAAATGGGGATCATCAAACTACCGATCACGGATACGCTCCAATAGAGAAGAACGAGCGACCGTGCAAGCTAACACTCTGCTAGGCTCAGAAATGTCCAACCTCACAAATCGATTGGCCAAGGCCTGAATATCCAAAGCAAGCGGTCTCTGGCTGACCGGAACATAAGCAAGACTACCCATACTGGCGGACTTCCTACTCAATGCGTCGGCCACCACATTGGCCTTGCCCGGGTGGTATAAGATAGTAACATCATAATCCTTCAGCAACTCCAACCACCTCCTCTGCCTCAGATTCAACTCCTTTTGCTTGAACAAGTACTGAAGACTCTTGTGATCGGTGTACACCTCACACGTCACACCGTATAAGTAATGCCTCCAAATCATCAAAGCATGAACTATGGCTGCCAACTCTAGATCATGAACCGGATAATTCTTCTCGTGGATCTTCAACTGCCTCAAAGCATAGGCTATGACTCTGCCATCCTGCATCAATACTGCACCAAGCCCAATACGAGAAGCATCACAATAGACTGAATAAGGCCCTGAGCCTGTGGGCAAAACCAATATCGGTGCCGTAGTTAGAGCTGTCTTGAGCTTCTAAAAGCTCGCCTCACACTCATCTGACCATCTGAACTGGGCACCCTTCTGGGTCAATCTGGTCATCGGGGCTGCGATAGATGAGAATCCCTCCACGAACCGTCTGTAGTAGCCTGCCAACCCCAAGAAACTCCGAATCTCTGTAGCTGATGCTGGTCGAGGCCAGTTCTTGACTGCCTCAATCTTCTTTGGGTCCACCTGAATACCCTCTGCTGATACCACATGACCCAGAAATGCAACCGAACTCAACTAGAACTCGCACTTCGAGAACTTAGCATACAACTGACTATCCTTCAGAGTCTGAAGAACCACTCTGAGGTGCTGCTCGTGCTCCTCCTGGCTGCGGGAGTACACCAAAATATCATCAATAAAGACTATCACGAACATGTCCAAATAAGGTCTGAACACTCGGTTCATCAACTCCATAAATGCGGCTGGGACATTGGTCAACCCAAATGACATGACCAAAAACTCATAATGCCCATACCGAGTGCGGAAAGCTGTCTTAGGGACATCAGACGCCCTAATCCTCAGCTGATGGTAGCCAGATCTCAAGTCTATCTTTGAAAACACCTTCGCACCCTGAAGCTGGTCAAACAAATCATCAAATCCTCGGTAGTGGATACTTGTTCTTTATCATCACCTTGTTCAATTGCCGGTAATCAATGCACATCCTCATCGATCCATCCTTTTTCTTCACAAATAACACCGGCGCACCCCAAGGAGAAACACTAGGCCTGATGAAACCCTTCTCTAGCAAATCTTGCAACTGGTCCTTTAACTCCTTCAACTCTGGCGGGGCCATGCGATACGGCGGAATAGAAATGGGCTGCGTGCCTGGGGCCAGATCAATACAGAAATCAATATCCCTGTCGGGCGGCATACCCGGCAGGTTTGAAGGGAAAACCTCGGGGAACTCCCGAACAATAGGAATAGAGTCAATAGAAGGAACCTCCGTGCTGGAATCGCGAACATACGCCAGATAAGCTAAACAGCCCTTCTCGACCATACGTCGAGCCTTCACATACGAAATAACACTGCGGGTGGCATGTCCTGGGGTCCCTCTCCACTCCAATCGGGGCAAATCTGGCAAAGCCAAGGTCACGGTCTTGGCGTGACAATCCAAGATAGCATGATACGGGGACAACCAATCCATCCCTAATATAACGTCGAAATCCACCATGTCTAAAAGCAGTAAATCAACACGGGTCTCAAGACCCTCAAACACTACACAGGAACGATGAACTCGATCGACCACTATAGAATCACCCACCGGTGTAGATACATAAACAAGGATACCCAAAGCATCACTAGGCATAGCCAGGTAGGGTGCAAAATAAGACGACACATAGGAATACGTAGACCCAGGGTCAAATAGCACTGAGGCATCCCTATCACAGACCAGAATAGTACCTGTAATAACAGCATCTGAAGACTCAGCCTCTGGCCTGGCTGGCAAAGCATAACACCGGGGTTGGGCCCCACCTCCCTGAACCATGTCTCTGGGATGATCTGCTACTGGCTGACCCCTACCTCTGCCGGTCCGAGCTTCACCTCTGCGGTCTCTACCTCCACCTCTATGATCCCTACCCCCGCCTCTAGCTGGCTGGGCAAGCTGTGTATCACCTGGTGCCTGATTCATGGGGCGAGGACCCTGCTGCTGAGAGCTACCCGAGGCTCGAGGGCAAAATTTGACAATGTGACTCGGGTCACCACAACCATAACAAGCCCTAGGCTGCTGAGACTGCTGGCCCTGTCGACCTGAATGTCCTCCCTAGAAACTCTGAAGTGGCGGTGCACTGATGGGTTGCTGATCAGAAAAATGCTGCTGAGAACCACCATCGCCTGAAGTACCATGAGAAACCTGGAGTGCTGACTGAAAGGGTCTCGGTGAATGGCCTCTACCATAAGAATCCCTACCTCCAGACGAGGTACCACTGAACCTACCAGAATGACGAGGTCTCTTATCCGACACATGACCACCTCCCCGTACAAGGGTCATCTCAACTCTGCGGGCCGCATTGGCCGCCTCCTGAAAAAGAAATCTCACTACCAGCTCCCATAGCCATCTGGAGACGGATCGGCTGAATCAATCCATCAATAAACCTCTGCACCCTCTCTCGCTCTGTGGGGAGTATAACAATAGCATGGCGTGCCAAATCAATAAACCGAGTCTCATACTGTGTGACTGTCATAGTGCCCTGCTGGAGGCGCTCGAACTGCCTGCGGAGAGCCTCTCGCTGAGTAACTGGGAGAAACTTCTCCAAAAAAAACTCTGCAAACTGATACCATGTCAATGCTGGCGACCCTGTTGGTCTAGATAAACAATAGTCCCTCCACCAAGTCTTGGCGGATCCTGCGAGCCGAAAGGTGGCGAAGTCGACCCCATTGGTCTCCACAATACCCATAGTCCTAAGGATCTCATGGCAGCTGAATAAGAAATCCTGTGGATCCTCTGACGAAGCACCGCTGAATGTGGTGGTGAAGAGCTTGGAGAACCTATCCAATCTCCACAAAGCATCCGAAGACATAGCCGCTCCTTCGCCGGTCTGAGTCACAATACCCGGCTGAACTGCCGCAGCTGGCTGAACCACTGGAACCTGGGCCTGGGGAGCTACCTGCTCCGGAGTACGTGTAGCAGGAGTCTGAACCCCTCCTCCAGCCTGAGAAGTGGCTGGTGCTACTGGAAGCAAACCCGCTCTAGTGACGCTCTCCACAAAGCCTACCAATCTGACCAGAGCGTCCTGAAGAACTGGGGTGGCTATGAACCCCTCTGGGACCTGAGCTGGGCCCACCGGGGCTGCTGGGGCTGGAGTCTCCTCATCATAATCAACATGAGGCTCCACCTCTAGGACTGCTGCTCGGGGCTGAGCTCTGCCCCGGCCTCGGCCTCTGGCACGGCCTCGGCCTCTGCCCCTCGCAGGAGCTGCTGCTGGGGGCTCGGGATGCTGCGCGGTAGAAGAGGAAGCACGTGTTCTCGCCATCTGCGAAAGAACAGAGTAGAAAGACAATCAGTACTTGAGAAACAGAATCGCACGACAGGAAAGAACGAAAGT
>NW_017679215.1:6036-6979 GCF_001879085.1 Nicotiana attenuata
AGTCGGGAAATTTTTCCTAACAGTTTACATAGCCCTCTCGTAGATAAGTACAGACGTCTCCGTACCGATCAGCGAGACTCTAATAAATCGGTATGTGTTCCGTGACTCCTATGAACCTAGAGCTCTGATACCAACTTGTCACGACCCCAGTTCGCCCTCCGTGAACATGTCGTGATGGCACCTACTCCCTACGACTAGGTAAGCCTAAAATGCGGAAATAATATAACTTGCGGAACAATAAATTAAACTAAGCAAAAATAGAAGGAAAGCTGTATATAAGTGCCACTTGGCATATACAACTCAAACGCGAAAGTCTACAATATCACCCCAAAACCCGGAAACTCACGGGAAACACAGGCTAATAGAAATGTAATACACTGCTCTAAACTCCAGAAAAGTCTACATCAAAGTACGAAAGAAGTCTAAACGCTACAAGATAGAGTAAGAAGGAGACTCTTCGGTCTGCGGATGCTGCAGATGTACCTCAAAGTCTCCGTAGCTCTCCCTGCCTCAAGGATAGTGCGCCTGAGTGGAGGTACCTGGATCTGTACATGAAAAACATGCGTAGGAAGGGCATGAGTACACCACAGCGGTACTCAGTAAGTGCCAAGCCTAACCTCGGTTGGGTAGTGACGAGGAAAGGTCAGGGCCCTACTGAGATATAACATAATATATAATAAGATGAGGAAAAATAGAATAAATAAAGTTTATAGCGAGAATCTAAACAGGATAAATAAGGAAAACCGTAATAGAAAGCAGAAACATGACAATACCAGTAATTACTATTCACAACAGGAACAATAACCGGGGATCTCTTAGTATCCCGAGGATCTCTTGGTATGCTCATCATATACACGAGGGATCCCTTGGTATCCCGAGGATCTCTTGGTATCCTCATCATATACACGAGGGATCTCTTGGTATCCCGAGGATCTCTTGGTAT
>NW_017679215.1:11355-17847 GCF_001879085.1 Nicotiana attenuata
TTAGCATTTAAAAAAGTACGACAATGACTTCAAGCGAGAAAAAACTGTAATGTGAAATACATATACCTTAACACACACACATAGACACACACACACACACATAACGCGGACAACACACAAAAGAAACGCATGTACAAACAAAACTTCAGCATCTTTAGACTGAAGTTATAGAAAATGAACTAATAACTTCAGCATATTCTCTCTAGAAGTTTGGAAAAAATCATTACAAAATTGCAGACTGCTGGACAAAACTTAAGCATAAAAGGTTCAAGTTTCTAACTTATATATGCTAACTTCAGCCTTAGAAAATTTAAAAAATTATACACAAAAACATAACAAAGTATTTTCATTTATATAACAACATAAAACATTAACTAAACATGTCCATCATCAAATTATTGACAAAACAAAAAGAAGAATCAATAAAAACATTAACAAAAAGACACAGCATAAAACATAAAAGAGCATTACAAAACTAAGCACCATCACCATCATCAGAACAGTACTCATCAATTTCTAAAAATACCTCATCATCATCAGTATCGGAGATAACTACATGATACTCGGGCAACAGACCACAAAGTCCAATGAGATCAATCTTCAACTTGTTGAATTTATCACGCAACTGACTTTGTTCAACTATTACTCTGTCCGTAACAGAAAGAAGAGTCTTCAGGTTGTTTTGCAGCTTGGCATAGTCGTCACAGATGGGAAACTTAAAACAATCAAACTGCTGGACAACCTTGTCAAACGAGGTTGAATAACCTTCCATTCCAGGTTAAGCCTGCTATGGAATGATTCATCGGCAAAAAACTATGGTCTGATTCTCTCCCAATCAGCCTTTATTTGATCCCACATATGCATAAGATTAGACATCGGTACGTTACCGTACCACTCACACTTCAAACTCTACCACTTCTGCATAATTTCATCCATTGTAAGCTTCCTACTTCCGCTTGCACCAGATATTCTTTCTTTTAGAAAAGTTAAAAGGCTAAGGATGAATATAAATTTAAAGAAATATGATAGAAGTCTGTAGATGACTAANTTTGCCGATGAATCATTCCATAGCAGGCTTAACCTGGAATGGAAGGTTATTCAACCTCGTTTGACAAGGTTGTCCAGCAGTTTGATTGTTTTAAGTTTCCCATCTGTGACGACTATGCCAAGCTGCAAAACAACCTGAAGACTCTTCTTTCTGTTACGGACAGAGTAATAGTTGAACAAAGTCAGTTGCGTGATAAATTCAACAAGTTGAAGATTGATCTCATTGGACTTTGTGGTCTGTTGCCCGAGTATCATGTAGTTATCTCCGATACTGATGATGATGAGGTATTTTTAGAAATTGATGAGTACTGTTCTGATGATGGTGATGGTGCTTAGTTTTTGTAATGCTCTTTTTATGTTTTTATGCTGTGCTTTTTTGTTAATGTTTTTTATGATTCTTCTTTTTGTTTTGTCAATAATTTGATGATGGACATGTTTAGTTAATGTTTTATGTTGTTATATAAATGAAAATCTTTGTTATGTTTTTGTGTATAATTTTTTTAAATTTTCAAGGCTGAAGTTAGCATATATAAGTTAGAAACTTGAACCTTTTATGCTTAAGTTTTGTCCAGCAGTCTGCAATTTTTGTAATGATTTTTTCCAAACTTCAGAGAGAATATGCTGAAGTTATTAGTTCATTTTCTATAACTTCAGTCTAAAGATGCTGAAGTTTTTGTTTGTACATGCGTTTCTTTTGTGTGTTGTCCGCGTATGTGTGTGTGTGTGTGTCTATGTGTGTGTGTTAAGGATATGTATTTCACATACAGTTTTTTCTCGCTGAAGTCATTGCGTACTTTTTTAAATGCAACCAAACCTATAAGCCTGCGCAACAAAAATGAGTGGTTTGTACTTCATCAGTATCTAAAAGAGTCCAAGAGCTTTATTTTTTTTAATTCCTACGATAACAATCACATTTCAAATATATCATACAATAATGAAAGTCTAAATCCAGACCAAGGATTATTGAACGTTGGAGTATTTTTCAGCGTGTTTCTTGGAATATGGATGAGGTGCTGGAGAAGACAAACAAGTTGTTCTGTTATGTGCAATTTGTTTACATCCACTGCATTTGGTAGACTTCAATGGTACTGATTCTGTCGCAGGGATATGCCTCTTTTTTACTCTTCTTCCTTGTAAAATCTCTACATCGGGAGGTTTTGTGATTTCAGATTCTACATTTTGTGGAATACCCATAATTTTTGATCTCCCACGGTGTTGATACCCAATTTTTCCCTATATATTTTAAATATGCACAAAAGCTTTCAAAATAGCATATATATGCATATATAAGCATGCACAAGGCTTTCATTATTTTTCAATTAATTTTAAGGGTTTAAATTGATTTATTTTCCCCCCTTCTATCCATAAAATCCCGAATAATTATTTCCAAAATTATTGTTTTGATAATTTATTTATTTGATTTCTATACTTATGCCAAAATATGGTTAACGTAATTTTTATGTATTTTTACAATTATATTTAGTATTTTTTAAGCTAAATTACATATAATTGCAATGTTAGCCCATTTTGAAATATAATTATATTTCATATGCATAAAATTGGCCCCCGTATATTAAAATGTTAATTATGTATTTTAAAAATATTTTGGCACTTCAAATTATTTTCCAGATGTCACTTATTATTTATTAAAATTAAAATAGGGAACAACTGGTTATTTAAATAATAGCCAAATTTGGCTGTCAATTGTAGCCAAAATCGGACCAATTCCCAGCCCCATCTTCTAATTAAATAACCCGACCCAGACCTAATTACCCCTACCCGACCCAAGCCATTTTAAATCCTGGCCGTTGATCTTTTAGATCAACGGCCCTCGTTCTTCCTTTCCTTTTTAATTTTGAGAGACCACAAACCCTAAATCATTTCTTCTAAACCGCCGCCTTCAGATGCTCTCTCTTCTCCACTCTTCTCTCAAACCTAACCCTAGACTCCTCCACTCACCTCTTTCTCCGGTCATCTCCGGCGACTATCTCTCAAACCCCAAGCCTCCAATGGTCACTCCACCGCCTTGCTCATCATCTCTAAGGCCCTCAAGGGTCCTGGGCCATGTCGATTGGGACCTAGGGTTTCTGATTCTATTGTTCGAGGCTTCTCTGGTGTGATTTTGGGCAAAATTACATCATAGGTGTTACGATTTGTGAGGTTACAACAGGTTCTTTTGATTTCTATTTGGGTTTCCTTTGAAACCCTAACTCTCTTCTGAATCTCTCAGATCCGTGTTATTTTCATGCTTTAAGCCTGTTTCCTTCTATGCTTTGCTTATTCTCGAGCTTTCCTCTGAAAGATCCTCTACTCTAAACCGTTTTACTTTCGTTGAAAACTAGGGTTTTTTCGGAGTTCTTACTACACCTATTTTAACCAATTTCCTTATGGTTAAACCTTTTTCCCTTGTTTATTTTGACCGATTTTATGTTCCTACTACTTTCTAACTTGACCCTGTTAAAAACTCTAATTTTTAAAAGATTTTCATTACTTTGTTTCTATGTGTGCTAGCATGACTTTCTCTACCTCTTTTCTGTGTTTTAGTATGCTTTTCTTTACTTCGTTTTTGTGTGTTAGCCTGTTTACCTTATTCTTGTTAATCTCTTGTGGTCCCCCATGCTTCGAATAAGTTCTGCTGAATCTTTAGCCTACTTATATCATCCCTATATGATTGTGTTTGCTCATCTCTTGTTTCTTCTTGTCTATATAACTGATCGTGTTTGTTTGCTACTCCTGTTCATTCGTCTCTATTTATATGGTGATATATACAAAATCATGACTCCCCATGATTGATTCTGATTTTCCTTAATTGATGGTGATTGAAAGATCTTCTTTTAAAGCCCTAAAAGCTTTACCTCGTCTGTTTAAATTAACTGATTTCACTACCTTATTTACCATGGTACTTTGTTTACTTAGTCTTTCCTTAATTGGGTTTTTTCTTTCTGAATTTGGTCCTAATTGACTACTCTATGCCTACTGAACCTTGACTCTTTCCTTATTTGATCATGCACTGATTCTTCGTCCTGCTTTATATGGTACTGAATCTTTCCGTTTGATTTTAATTCCCTTATCTTAAGGAAGTAGTTCCTTGATTCTCCGATTGATTGATTTTGGGTTCTTAAATTATTGTACTAATATGATTTTTACCTTATTCCACTACCTATTTTCAACTATAAATACTCTAAGTCTTTCACAAACAAGGCACCGGCACTTAGCTTTCAAAAACTCCTCTCTTATAAAAATCTATGTTTCTCTTTCTTCCTGTGTTATTTGCTACTATTAGCCGGCTGCAAGCCAAGGCTAATAATCTGTACCCTTTGGTTATTTCATTCTGCTTGCTTATATCTTCACTGGTATGTCCTGGTTTAACTTAAAGCCTCAACAACATGTTTCTCTTCTTGTTTCAGTTTCTTTTATTTCTAGCCTGCATTTACTTGTGGTTCTGTTGTGAAGTTTTTAATTAGGCTATATTATCAGCATGCTAGTATGACTCCCCTCCCTTTTTTAATTCATGTATTCCTGTGACGACCCAAAGGGGTCATCACTTGTTTTCTTACCATCCTGTACTTTCGAGGCCTTGAAAACCTTATCTAGGGTTGCCTCGACTTGCGTGCGCAGTCCGGGCGCGTAGCCAGAAAGCTTAAATATGAATTTTGTGAGAAAAATGCTAATTTTTGATATTAAATTGAATAAATTTGACTTCGGTCAACATTTTGGGTAAACAGACCCGGACCAGTGATTTGACGGTCCCGGAGGGTCCGTAGGAAAATATGGGACTTGGGCGTATGCCAGGAATCGAATTTCGAGGTCCCAAGTCCGAGAAATAAATTTTTGTGTGAAATTATTTTCTAGAAATAACTAAGGAAATTGGAAATGAAATGTGATTAGAAGACTATGGTATCGGGCCCGTATTTTGGTTCCGGCGCCCGGTACAAGTCTTATATATGATTTAAGCGCTTTCTGTAAAGTTTGGTTGAAAATGGACGTCGTTTGACGTGTTTCGGACTTAAAATGGGAATTTGATGTTTTATGAAAATTTGGAAGAAATCATGAGTTTTGAGGCTTGATTCGATGTATATGATGTTATTTTGGCGATTTGATCGCACGGATAAGTCCGTAGGATATTTTTGAGGTTGTGTGCATATTTGGTGTGGAGCCCCGAGGGCTCGGGTGAGTATTGGATAGGTGTCGAATTGCATTTTTGAACTTGAAAAAAATCTGGTATGATGTCTTCTGTGATCATCGCATTTGCGAGGATGAGCCTCGCAACTGCGAGCTCGCAATTGCGAAGTCTTGGGCCTAGGCATATGATCGCAAATACGATCCAATTTCTCGCAAATGCAAACGAGGGATTTTCGGGCACTGATGGCAAATGCGATCCTTGTGCTCGCAAATGCGAAATTAGGCTGATCGCAAATGCGAAATCTGGCAAAATAGTAAGGGTTCGCAAATGCGTACCCAGCTTCGCATTTCCCACATATGGTCGGGGTTCGCAATTGCGAACCCCAGTTCGCAATTGCGATATCTGAGACCCAGCAATTTCATACTTAGTCGAATTTCCTCCATTTTCACCATTCTTTCAAGACCCAAACCACATAGGCGATTTTTCAAGGACAAAACTTCTTCCAAATCATTTGTAAGTCAATTTTTACTTAATTCCTTCAATCATTCACCTCATTTAACATGTTTTCCACTTAAAATCAATGAATTTCATGGGTGAAATTGGGGGTTTGGGGTAGAACCTAGGTTTTTCTAAAATTGGGGATTTGGACCTCAATTTGAGGTCCGATTTCAAAACAAATCATATATTTGGGTTCGTGGGGGAATGGGTAACCGGATTTTGGTTCAAACCTCGGGTTTTGACCACGTTGGCCTGAGGGGCATTTTGGTCATTTTACCTAAATTTGCGTCTTAGCTGTAAATTAAATAGTAAAATTAGTTGCTTGAGATGTTATTTACGAGATGTAATTGAAATGAATAGATTTGGGCCATTTGGAGTCGGATAATCGTGGCAAAAGAGTGATTTCAAGTTGATTTTTGGAGCCGGTTGAGGTAAGTGGCTTGTCTAACCTTGTGTGGGGGACTTCTTCCCCTTAGGACATGATATTTGATGTTTGAATGCTTCGTACGTGAGGTGACGAGCGCGTACTTGAGCTAACTGTTAGAAATCCATTTTTACTTGAAGTATTTAAATTGAGTTTTCTTGCTTATCTGTTTATTTTAAATTGCAAATCTACCCTATGCTAGTTTAGAGAAGCATGTTTATTTGACTTTTTTGTCTAAGTGCTTAAACTGTCTTGTTTGTACTCCGTACAGTATGTTAGGCTAGGATTTTCTATTACTTGTTCTGAGTTTAGCATTTATCCTTATGTTTAGGCTGTTATTGTGTGTTTTTAAATTGGGACTACGGGAAGGCATCCCGGGAGATCCCCCCCTGCACTTGAT
>NW_017679216.1:0-17838 GCF_001879085.1 Nicotiana attenuata
CTTATAGTGATTATGATGTTGAATTTTTTTTCCAAACCTAAACAATTTAAGAATCAGATTTTTGTTGTTGAAAGAGGGAGAATCCCGAAGAGAATAGCCCATTTAGAGCCAAATTTAGACTTTTGTTAGGTTTTAAGTTAGCCCTAAAATAACTTAAAAAATCAAAATAGCTCCCATCCAAACTTAAACCCTTTCTTAGAATTTTCTTTAGCATATAAAAATAAAGAAAAAATAAATACGAGTCAAAAAAAAAAAAAACCAAACACTTGTTGGTTCTGTCAACGAAATATTCAGCTTTATTAGGAGGTCATGGGTTCGATCGGTGAAAACAACCTCTTGTAGAAATGCAGGGTAAGGCTGTGTATGATATATAGACCATTGTGATCCGGCCCTTCACCGGACATCGCGCATAGCGAGAGCTTAGTGCATCGGGCTGCCTTTTTACTAGGAGCGTAGGCCCCAAGTCAAAGTAGAATCTTCCACGGCTGTATATACTGCATGTATAAAAATCCAAACTCTCAAGTGCGTCCATAACGTAACTAACTCTGGATCGTTGATCGAATAATTCCTTTTGTTCCTTCTCAGCTTTCTTCAAACGTAAGCTTTTACTTTCCTAGTCTTTCTTCCCCTTTCGTATGCATACTTAGCTTTATCTTAGTTCCCACGCANCATTGATTTCTCATGGCTTGAGCTTGACTTAAGTTCATCGAGGGAGCAAGAGGATGAAGGATGTTGTTCATCCACACATGGTTGAGGTAGTTGTTCATTGCCATGTGCATTCCCTCTGACACTAGTTGGGCTAGGAAGTGAGAGTTCTGGAGGACAATCACTATCTCTTGGCCATCCAGTACCATATTGAATTTTATTGCATGTCCCATTAGTGCTTGTTCTACCCGTGAGAGGGGTTGATGATCTTGGTGTAGTGGGGGTTCAATGAAGAATATGTATGGTTGTTTGATTAAGTGTTAGGGGGAAGAGGTGGATTCGACATGTTTAGAACACGTTGGTGTCTCAATATTTGGACTAGTCGGAACCTCCTTCTCTGTGAGATTGGGATCCTAGGCATTTTTAAAGGAGTGTTGGTAGATTATATTTTGGGAGTGTGTTGGATTTTCTTCGATTGGTATTGGGCTCACCGATGGAGTAGGGCAGCTAGTTATAGTAGGATCTATTTTCATATCTTTGTAGTTGCTTGAAGGAGTGGGATTTAAAAGATTTTGTTTAGATTGTGTAGTTGAGACGTGGTTGGCTGCATTAGCCACTTGTGTGTTATCCAAGAGTTGCATGGATACGTGTATGTTGTTAAGAAGAGGAGGCTTATCTCCCATGCAAGTTGAATTACTATCATTAGAGGTGATTAGAGGGTTATTTAGACGATGGCGTGTATTGGAGGGGTTATTATGCATGCTGATAGGGTTGCTTAGGGTTTTAGTATCCTTAGGTAGGGAATTATTGGTTTGCATGTCTTTTAATTGGTTGTCTTTTATATTTGCCACTTTTACATTCATACTTTGGTTTTCTTCCACGTCATTAGCCATGCATATTAATTCGTTATTATCAATATTAGTTTTATCTAATTTATCTAGATTTTGGCAGAGGAATCAAAGCATCTAACTTATTTCCAGTAGCAATCTACATCCTAGCCAGCTGATTTTTTCTATGAACTTTAGGAGAAGCAGTACAAGTGGTATTACCATTATCAAGAGATCTTCCTAATGAATACTCATTTAATGAAAGAGATGGAGACTTACCTGGAGGGGAGGTGATTGGGTCGTGAGACTTACCAGAGGTGGAGTGTATCACCTTTGAATTATGATTGGATTTTCTCTTCTTGGGGAATACAACCATTTGCCAGTTGCTTTCCTTTGGCAGGAGTGGGACATCTTCCATTTTGTCTCGAAATCCAACCAATTCTTTGGATTGGTTGCAGGCTTGAACTCCCTGGGAATTAGTAGGGGAGGTCCTTGACATTGTGTATTGGCAATTGTCCATTGAATGCCCTAGTCTGCCACAATTTTTGCATACAAAATTTACTCCCTCATAGTGCATTTCCTGCTTATGTTGGCCAATGAAAATGTAAGGGGTTACTGGCACTTCAAGAGGAACTTCAATACAAAGCCTAGCATATCTTCCTCTAAGGGTAGAGGAAGTACATGCATCAATTTTTAATAATCTACCAATTTTGTTACCAACTTTCTTTAAAATGAGATTATCATAGAATCCAGTTAGTAATTGTGGCAGTCAAATCCAAATGGCTGCATTTGATATTTTAGCCTCCGAAGCAATGAAGTTTGGAACCCATTTTTGGACTGAAGGAAAATGACCAAAAATAAATCAAAGGCCATTATGAAGTACTTTAAGCATATTGTCCTCTTATTGAACTTTGTAATGTAGAAGTCTGATTCTAGATCAATCAAAGGGAAGTTTTCTTTAATTTTCCACAAATCTTGAATTTTTCTTTTAAGTATATGGTGTTGGATGCTTTTCCCTTGAAGCTTGATTATGGTTGAAAATCTTCATGAATGATATATTCTTTGAAGGTCCTTCGGAAACAACTGAACCCCTTTTATTTGATCCTGATCTGAGTGATTGGGTTGACCTTCCTTCAACCATCATTTCCCATTTTTTTTCTTTTTCCTCTTCTTCATCATCAACATCATTTTCTTCTTCTACTGGCAATAACCATTTATATTTATACTAAACTCATAAAACACACTAAAATCGTTTGTTTCTTCGCTATCTACTCATGTTCCTGTCTCAATTATTCCTTGAATTGTCCGTTGAATTTTTCCGTTGATACACTATTTCTGACACGATTTTCATCTCCTATTTCATCGGGTTTACTTTTATTTCTAATCCTTGTCATGATTGTGATGCATAATTAGAGATACAAAATGTGCAAATAACAAAAATTACACAAAAATTTACACTGAACTACAAAAAATGTAAATAAATAACAATTTAGGGTTCTATATTGTATATCACGTCAAGTGTAAAGAGCTTGAAACTGCTGCTTTTCAAAAAAAAAAAATGGATGAAGTAAAACTTCAACAAATTATTTCTACTCACGACTTATAGTGATTATGATGTTGAATTTTTTTCCAAACCTAAACAATTTAAGAATCAGATTTTTGTTGTTGAAAGAGGGAGAATCCCGAAGAGAATAGCCCATTTAGAGCCAAATTTAGACTTTTGTTAGGTTTTAAGTTAGCCCTAAAATAACTTAAAAAATCAAAATAGCTCCCATCCAAACTTAAACCCTTTCTTAGAATTTTCTTTAGCATATAAAAATAAAGAAAAAATAAATACGAGTCAAAAAAAAAAAAAACAAACACTTGTTGGTTCTGTCAACGAAATATTCAGCTTTATTAGGAGGTCATGGGTTCGATCGGTGAAAACAACCTCTTGTAGAAATGCAGGGTAAGGCTGTGTATGATATATAGACCATTGTGATCCGGCCCTTCACCGGACATCGCGCATAGCGAGAGCTTAGTGCATCGGGCTGCCTTTTTACTAGGAGCGTAGGCCCCAAGTCAAAAAAACATAGCAAGATCCTTTTTCATTTTTTTCCAAATTGTTTGATGCGTATCATTTTCCTATATACAAATAATACAAGAATCTGATCCTCTCATGTGCATAACTGCAAGCCTGCATGTCCCAAAAGCATAAAACTATAGAATACCACCTATCTTCAGCACTCATTGAACTAGCAGGAACTAATATTCCAATATGTTTGTACCCATTTGAAAGGGTACCAAGCTGCCTGTACGTCATAAAGATTGCTTGCCACGTGTACTACAAAAAATACCATGAAAAGAGAACCTTGAGACAGACATAAAATAAAGGGGTGACTAATAAACTAAATAAAAATATTTCCTTTTAGGGCCTTTTTCCCCCCCTAAAAGAGTAGAGTTCAGTTGCGTATTTGTGCTGATGGTTTAAAGCTTAACTCTTTTACCTTTCTCTTGCTTTTTGGTGAGGCACTTGGTAGTAAGGAATCTTGGGGCATTAGCGTTCGCTTCCTTTAGTCATGACTCATCACAGATCTCTATTGAAGATTGGTGGCTTGGTGCACTACTATGGATAAGAATTTAAATTTGATGGGTTCACCTATTAAGGTTACCATTGGACTTATTATATTTTTAATGTTATGAATTTATTAATTATATTTTTGAAATTTTAGAAAAATTTTACGCATGAATCTGTATTCCGTGTCAAAAATGATGAGATCATTTGAATTATGACTATATGCTATATTTTTTGTTACAACAAGTTTTAGTATAAGTAATTAATTTAATTATATAAAATTTTACGATGAAGAAATAAGATTTTAATGTTTTAGACAATGTGAGTTTAAAAGAATAAACAAAATAAGCTAGGAAAAAAAAAGCACTCAATTGAGGCACAAGAGGGTACACCAAATATGCTCAATCCCATGGTGGACTCAATTTTAGATAAAGAAAGGAAAACAGCGAGGAGGCATGCATAGGATTTGAACTTTTGATCTCGACTTAGAGGTGCATCGATTAATCATAAGTGTATCTTATAGCTTTAGTATACATAATCTAGGGTGGGAGCAATGACATGATGAACGTGAAAATGAATTAAAATTCAATATTAAAATTAAATCTACAAAAATATATATAATTGAGAAAAGGTAAAATTAATGGTCAAAATTACATATCTACAATGACTTTTATCGATAAGTCAGGAAAGTCATTTTTTCCATCCTTTGCTATCTAAATCAAAGGTTTGACCATTGAACTAACAACTGCATGTCATCAAGTGGTGTCACTTCAAATAATATATATAGTCGTTTTACTCTTCGCATGTCATCTACAACAAAAGTATTTAATTAAAATTTCGGACGAAATAATGTCACGTCACACCACTTCGATCTACGTGCTTCCGCCCTAAGGAGCATGGTGAACGTGAAAATGAATTAAAATTGTATATTAAAGTTAAATCCAAAAATATATTTAACTGAGAAAAGGCGAAACTAAGGGTCAAAATTATATATCGATCTACAGTGACTCTCATGGACTATATTTGTCACGACCCTAACCCCGAAACCGGTCGTGATGGCGCCTCTCGTGAAGACGAGGCCAGCCGACACTTCCCATTTTCCAACTTTTAACAGATAAGCATTTAAGAATAATTTAAACATGATAAAACAATCCGAAATAGCTAATAATAACATAAATACGCGGAAGAATCACCCATACACAACCCAAACCGGGGTGTCACTAGTCATGAGCATCTAAAAGACATAACAGATTTCTGATAATTCCATAACTAGTACAATGTCTGAAAGGAAATAGAGACAATAAAGGAGTAGAGACACGGGGCTGCAGACGTCAATAGCTACCTCGTAATCTCCGAAAGCTCGCCTGAATCTGGAGGAATCATCACTCGGGAGCGGGACCTGATGCGCCTGAGTCTGCACACAGGGTGCAGGGAATAAAGTGAGTACTCCAACTCAGTGAGTAACAAATGTAAATAATGACTGAAAGTAAGAAATCACACAAGGCACAAGGCATTCTATGATGAAGTAGTAAAATCATTTAAAAGCAGTAAACCAGTGAAAATAAAAGTAAAATCCTCTTTCAACAAGTAAACAGGTAATTGACAGAGAATTACGGTATAGTAAATAAATAGAAGCTCACCCTTCGGGCACAGTATCTCCACATCCGCTCCTCGAGTAACATCTCAGAACAATAACAGCCCCTCGGGCTCAATGTCACATCACACTGGGTACCCACGCTCACTGGGGGTGAGCAGACTCCTGGAGAAGCCCCTTACGGCCCAAGCGCAATAACAAGCCATCTCGTGGCATCAAAACTAGGCCCTCACCCTCATATCAATCAAGCCACCTCGTGGCGTACATATCTCAGGCCCTCGGCCTCAAATCAGTATCATTGTTTCCTCACAACATAGGCCCTCGGCCTTACTCAATCAAAAATACTCACAAGCCCCTCGGTCAATAGTAAAACAGTGTTTCTCAGCCCAAAACATCATTTAAATATCATTTAAGTCTCAAAACTGAGTAAAAATGGCTGAGTAGTAAAATAGTGGAAAATAACATGACGGAGCTCAAGTAGTAAGTCAAAATAGTGAGGAATATCAATAAAAAGCCCCGAAGGGTTCAAATAGTTGGCACGAAGCCCAAATACGACATTCAACCCAAATCATAATGATAGCAAATAAGTTTCAGTCAAGTACGCGGTAAAATCATCAACCGGGACGGACCAAGTCGCAGTCCCCATAGTGTACGACCCCACGCTCGTCAACAAGCGTGTGTCTTACCTCAACATAGCACTACGATGTGCTATGCGGAGTTTCAAACCCTCAGGATATCATTTACAATCATTACTCACCTCGAACCGGCTAAATCTCTAGCTCGCGACGCCTTTGCCCCTCGAATCGGCCTCCACACGCGTCGAATCTATCCAAAAGCAGAACGAGGGCGTCAAAATATGCCAAGGAAACAAAGCCCAAGCGAAAACAATCAATAAAGGGCACAAATCCCGATATTACCAAAACCCGACCCCCGGGCCCACGTCTCAAAATTCAGAAATTTTTACACCAACGAATTCCTTACTTTCCCACGAGTTCATACATATCCAGAATACTAAAATCGGAGTCCAAATGACCCCTCAAATTCTCATTTAATGGCCTCTTAAACTCAAGCCCTAAGCCTCCATTTTTGTCCTTTATTTCCTTTAATTACAGCCCTAAATTCATGAAATACTACCATAGAATTGTGTTTTAGGTCCAAAATCCTTACCTTAACGAAGTTCCCTTGAAATCCGCCTTCCAAATCGTCCAAAAGCTCTCAAGCCGAAGTTAAAAATGGTGGAATAGCTCAAACTCGCGAAGGGAAATAACTTATATGTTCTGCCCAGACCTTTTCGAATCTGCGGCACAATACTCGCTTCTGCGCTACCGCATCTGCGGTCTCTCCTCCGCATCTACGGAAATCACTTAATGGACCAATTGCCGCATCTGCGGTCCACTCGCCGCATCCGCGACTCCGCAGGTGCGATCCTTCTAATGCATCTGCGGTTTCTGACTCCTCCCTTCAAATCCGCATCTGCGGCCATCCCTTCGCATATGCGACGCCGCACCTGCGGTCCCCAAGCCGCAGGTGCGAAAATATCAGAAGCAGTAACTTCAGCAGGTGCAACACAATCCAATTTTCTCCGCTAACCCTCCGAAATCACCCCGAGGCCCCCGGGACCTCAACCAAAAGAACAAACATATCCCAATACCTTTTTCTAACTTGTTCCAATCATCAAAACACTTCAAAAAACACTAAATCAACCAAAACACCTCGGATTCAAGCCTAAGTTTCTAAAAATCTTCCGAATTCGGCTTTTGATCAAAAACCCAAACAAACCACGTCCGAATGACTTGAAATTTTGCACACACATCCCAAATCACATAGCGAAGCTACTGCAACTCTCGGAATTCCATTCCGACCCCAATATAAAAATCTGGCCTATCAACCGGAAATCGCCAAAATATCAACTTCACAAGTTCAAACCTAAATCTACTCCAAACCTCCAAAACCCATTCCGATCACACTCCTAAGTCATAAATCATCTCCCGAAGCTAACCGAAACATCGGAACTCACATCCGAGCCCTCTAACACATATGTCAACATCCGGTTGACTTTTCCAACTTAAGCCTTCCTAAAAGAGACTAAGTGTCTCAAACTCCACCAAAACCAATCCGAATCCAATCCGACCAACCGGTACCACAAAATACGAATAACAAAGCATAAAGAAGCAGAAATGGGGAAACGGAGCGGTAACTCATGAGACGACTGGCCGAGTCATCACATCCTCCCCAACTTAAACAAACGTTCGTCCTCGAATGAGTCTAGAAACATACATGAAGCCTCAAACAGGTGACGATATCTGCTCCGCATCTCCCGCTCGGTCTCCCAGGTATCCTTCTCCACGGGCCGACCTCTCCACTGCACCTTCACTGAAGCTATATCTTTTGATCTCAACTTCCGAACCTGACGTTCCAGAATAGCTGCTGGATCCACATCATAAGTCAAATCACCCTCCAATTGAACCGTGTTGAAATCAAGAACATGAGATGGATCTCCAATATACTTCTGGAGCATAGAAACATGGAAAACTGTGTGCACATTCGACAATCTGGTGGTAAGGCAAGCTCATAAGCCACCTCCCCAATCCTCCGAAGTACCTCAAAAGGCCCAATGAACCGTGGACTCAACTTCCCTTTCTTTCCAAATCTCATAACACCTTTTGTGGGCGAAACCTTCAATAGGACCTTCTCACCAACCATGTAGGACACATCTCGAACCTTCCTGTTAGCATATCTCTTTTGTCTCGACTGCGCTGTACGAAGTCTCTCCTGAATCACCTTCACTTTATCTAACGCATCCTGAACCAAATCTGTCCCTAATAGCCTAGCCTCCCCGGGCTCGAACCAATCAACTAGAGATCTACACCGCCTCCCGTACAAAGCCTCATATGGAGCCATCTGGATACTAGACTGGTAGTTGTTGTTATAAGCAAACTGTGCAAGCGGTAGAAACTGATCCCATGACCCTCAGAAATCAATAACACAAACGGGTAGCATATCCTCCAATATCTGAATAGTGCGCTCGGACTGCCCGTCCGTCTGAGGGTGAAAAGTTGTGCTCAACTGTACCTGAGTACCCAACTCTCGCTGAACAGACTTCCAGAATTGGTAAGTAAACTGAGTGCCCCGATCTGAAATGATAGAAACTGGGACACCATGCAACCGAACAATCTCCCGGATATATAACTCTCCTAACCGCTCAGAAGAATAAGTAGTACAGATAGGAATGAAGTGCGCGGACTTGGTCAGCCTATCCACAATCACCCAAATAGCATCAAAGTTCTTCAAAGTCCGTGGAAGCCCAACTACAAAATCCATAGTGATCCGCTCCCACTTCCGTTCTGGAATATCCATCCGTTGAAGCAAGCCACCCGGTCTCTGATGCTCATATTTAGTCTACTAACAATTGAGACACCGAGCTACAAATCCCACAATATCTTTCTTCATTCTCCTCCACCAATAGTGTTGTCTCAGATCCTGATACATCATCGCGGCTCCTGGATGGATAGAATACCGCGAGCTATGAGCCTCCTCCAGAATCAACTCTCGAAGCCCGTCTACATTGGGCACACAAATCCGGCCCTGCATCCTTAACACCCCATCATCTCTAATAGACACATCTCTGGCAACATCATGCTGAACTCTGTCCCTAAGGACGAGCAAATATGGATCATCATATTGGCGCTCTCTGATGCGCTCATATAGGGAGACCGAGAAACCACACAAGCCAATACCCGACTGGGCTCCGAAATATCCAACCTCACGAACCGATTGGCCGAAGCCTGAACATCAACCGCAAGAGGTCTCTCCCCAACTGGAATATATGCCAAACTCCCATACTCACTACCTTTCGGTTCAAAGCATGGGCCACCACATTGGCCTTTCCCGGATGGTAGAACATAGCGATGTCGTAATCTTTATGTAACTCCAACCATCTCTGCTGAAAATTAAGGTCCTTTCGCTTGAACGAATGCTGAAGACTACGATGATCAGTGAATACCTCACAAGATACGCCATACAAGTAATGCCTCCAAATCTTAAACGCGTGAACTATGGCAGCCAACTCCAAATCATGAACAGGGTAGTTCTTCTCGTGGGGCTTCAACTGACTAGAAGCATAAGAAATAACTCTACCCTCCTTCATCAACACACAACCAATCCCTACTCTCGAAGCATCACAATACACGATATATGAACCTGAAGCTGATGGCAAAACCAACACCGGAGCTGTGGTCAAAGCTGTCTTGAGCTTCTGAAAGCTCTCCTCACACTCGTCCGACCATACAAATGAAACACCCTTCTAAGTCAACTTGGTCAAGGGCGATGCGATAGATGAGAAACCCTGAACAAAGCGGCGATAATAGCCTGCCAAACCAAGAAAATTACGAATCTTTGAGGCTGGGGACGGTCTAGGCTAACTCTGAACCGCCTCTATCTTCTTTGGATCAACCTGAATACCCTCACTGGACACCACGTGTCCCAAGAATGCCACTTAACTAAGCTAAAACTCACACTTGGAGAACTTTGCATAAAGCTTCTCCTTCCTCAATCTCTGCAACACAACCCTCAAATGCTCCGCGTGCTCCTCCTGACTACGTTAATATACCAGGATATCATCACTGAAAACCATGACAAATGAGTCAAGATAAGGTGGGAATATGCTGTTCATCAGATGCATGAACGCTGCTGGGACATTAGTCAGCCCAAAAGACATAACCAGGAACTCATAATGACCGTATCTGGTCCTGAAAGTCATCTTAAGAATATCTGAATCCCTGATCTTCAACTGGTGATAACCCGAACGGAGATCAATCTTGGAAAATACCCTCGCTCCCTGAAGCTGGTCGAATAAATCATAAATGCGAGGCAAAGGATACTTGTTCTTAACTGTTATCTTGTTCAATTGCCTATAATCAATGCACATTCTCATAGTGCCATCGTTTTTCCTCACAAACAGAACTGGCGCACCCCAAGGTGACACACTAGGCCAAATGAACCCTTTATCAAGGAGTTCCTAAAGCTGCTCCTTTAACTCCTTCAACTCCGCTGGTGCCATACGATACAGCAGAATAGAGATGGGCTGAGTGCCCGGCACCAGGTCAATACCAAAATCGATATCCCTGTCCGGTGGCATGCCCGGCAGGTCTGCAGGAAATACATCAGGGAAATCCCTCACAACTGGGACAGAATCAATACTGGGAGTCAAATCTCCAACATCCCTCACAAAGGCAAGATAAGAAAGACAACCCTTCCCAACCATACGCTGGGCTTTAAAGAAAGAGATCACTCTACTAGGAACATAATCAGTCACACCTCGCCACTCAATCCGTGGCACACCTGGAATAGCCAACGTGACCGTCTTGGCATGATAATCTAGAATAGCGCGACACGGAGATAGCCAATCCATGCCCAGAATGACATCGAAATCCACCATACTCAATAATAACAAATCAACTCGGGTCTCCAGACCCTCAATAGTCACCACACACGACCGATACACACGGTTTACAACAACAGTATCACCCACCGGGGTAGATACATGAACAGGTAAAGCAAGAAACTCACGAGGAGTACCCAAATAGCGAGCAAAGTATGATGACACATAAGAATAGGTGGAATCGGGATCAAATAATATAGAGGCATCTCTATGGCAGACTGAAATAATACCTGTAATGACAGCATCAGAAGCAATGGCATCGGGTCTGCCTGGAAGAGCCCTAACCTCCCCCTGATCGACCTCCCCCTCTGGGGCGACCCCTGGCTGACTGATCCCCACCCCTAGCTGGTTGGGCGGGTGGTGGTGGAGCAACCAGCGCTGAAGCTAATGACTGACCCCTCTGCTGTGATGAACTAGCAACACGGCGGGGACACTGCCACCACATGTGGCCCATCTCGCCACACTCGTAACAACTCCTAGGTGCTGGAGAAGGGGACTGATGGGAACCCCTCGCACCAGAGTGACCAACAGATGCACTAGGCGTAGAAGAACCCTAGGCAGATGGAGCACGGCATGAGCTCTGAGCTGGGAAGGCACTAAGTAAAGAATGGCCCTAGTGTGCACTGTGGGAACCATGACCCGATGACGCTCCTCGATAACCTGAGCGATCAGACTGACCTTGACGGAACTGTTGGCCTCTGCCGTGCTGAAACTGGCCCCTCGAAGGACCACCACTATAACTACCAGATCCTCGAGGCCTCTTGGCCTCCCTCTCCTCTCGCTCCTGGCGACGAACAGATTCAATATCCCTGGCAATATCCACAACCTCCTCGAATGTAGCACCAGTCACCCTCTCCCTGGTCATAAGGATACGGAGCTGATAAGTAAGACCATTGACAAACCTCCTGATCCACTCTCGATCTGTCGGGACCAACCAGATGGCATAACGAGCCAACTCAGAGAACCTCAACTCATACGGTGACACAGTCATCTCCCCCTGACACAACCACTCAAACTGTCTATGCAGTTCCTCTCTGCGAGACTGCGGCACAAACTTCTCCAGAAAGAGAACGGAGAACTGCTGCCAGGATAGAGGTGCTGCACCAACAGGCCTACGCCACTCAAAATCCTCCCACCAAGTAAAAGCAGGTCCTGAAAACTGATAGGTAGTGAAAGCGACTCTGCTGGTCTCCAAAATACCGGTTGTGCGAAGCATACTCTGACACTTATCCAAAAAGCCCTAGGCATCCTCGCCCTCTGCTCCGCTGAAGGTCGGAGGCTAAAGTCTCCTAAATCTCTCCAACCTACGCTGCTCATCCTCTAGCATGACAGGAACTACATAGTACTAAGCAGCTGCGAGCGATTGGGCTGGATGTGCCCCCGGCGTCTGAGGTCCCTTCACGACCTGCTCAGGTGTACGGGCAGCAGGAGTCTGACTGCCTCTCCCGGCCTGTGAAGTAGCTGCGGCTTAGTGGCTGAAACCGCCTGAGCTAGGCCAGTGCAAACCGATAAGATCTGAGCCAAGGCCTGTTGAAGACCCGGAATCACAATAGGCTCAACTGGTGCCTGAGCTGGTGCTGCTTGAGGGTCCACAGCTGGGACCTGGTCCTGAACTGGGGCAGCTGGTGGATCTGCTGATGCTGCTCTCGCTGCTCTGCCTCTACCACGACCACGACCGCTTCCTCGGCCTCTGGT
This sequence comes from Nicotiana attenuata, assembly GCF_001879085.1. Classification (NCBI taxonomy): domain Eukaryota; kingdom Viridiplantae; phylum Streptophyta; class Magnoliopsida; order Solanales; family Solanaceae; genus Nicotiana; species Nicotiana attenuata. The sequence continues at coordinate 12,756 of NW_017679216.1, forward strand.
GCCCGCAGCTGGTGGCACTGGTGGTCGTCCATCCTATCCGGTAGCGTGTGTCCTCACCATCTGTGACAGAATGGAACAATAGAAGATTAGTACTCGGATCAACAACTCGCACGATAAGAAAAACCTTACCCTTCTCTCATTCTCAAGCTAACAATCAGAAGACCCCTCTTCTCTTAAAAAAACAGAGCAGCGGCGCAAGAGACACAAGCAACCAGTCGACTCCCTCATCTCTTAAACACACGCCGCTTCATCAGTACCCTCTACTCTTACCCATCTTTCACTCACCTCGGCTCGAGGTGTCCGCTCGGGTAAGCCAGGTCTAGAACAATACACCCAGGTTTTAAAACTAGAATAACATAGCCTCATGCCGGATACCTACTAGGAACGCTTGTTTGCATCACGTGCAGTTGACTTTGGGGACTCAACACAGGAGTTGGGTCCGTCTAGGACACGTGTACCCCAAACTAAAAAGACCATGCTGGTGCATCTTACGTGCTACTTGTACATTTATTTGATCTAGTTCGTGTGTTGACAGGCTTCTAAAATAGGAAAAGAAAAAAATGAAGAAAAAACCAAAATTGAGGTAAGAGAGTAAATCATCCGTTTCTGAAAAAACCTGGTGTTCAAAATATCGTGAAACTCTATCGAAATTTTGAAGAAAAAAAAAGAGAAGGTCATTTCAAAATAAGTCAGACTTTCCTGTTACATCAAAGCTGAACAAACCACACGGGTCTGATTCTCACCGGATGTGAGATACATAGGCAAACCTCATCGGTTCCGGCCCCAATTTTTAAAAATCAAAAATATATTCCTTTAATTCATTCTTTAGAAGCATTTCCTTAGAAAATTCAAAAAAAAAATATTTTAAACTCAAAACACATTTTCTTTCTTTCTGAACACTTTCCTAAGAAAAAGAAATTAAAAAAAAAAGATTAAATCAAAATCCAAAAAAGTATTCCTCTTCTTCCTTAGAAGTCATTCTTTAAAGTCCATCTTTTGAAAACTTAGAGGCAACATTAAATATCCAAAAATATTATAATTATTCTCAAAAAAAAAAAAAGACAAAACAAATAAAAGTTCAACAAAAAATATTTTCTTTTTACTTTTGAAATTTCCAAAGTTCAAAACAAAATAAAAAGAATTTTTAAGTCTATCATTCAAAAAAAAATATATGTTTTTCCGTTCTTTAGAAATCTTTCTCCCACAAAATTCAAAAAACAAAATCAAAAATTCAAAAATATTTTCTTTCTTCTTTTTAAGCCTTTCCTTCAAAAATTAAAAAAAATGTCTGAGTTTTAAAAAAAAGAAGAGTTAGCTTATTTACTCAATTCTCAATCTTCCTGAACTACGCAATGATCTGATTCATGTGGCGTCATGATACGTAGGCAATCCCCATCGGATTCGATCATAGACATAAAATAAACTGAGTGAAAAATAAACTAAAAAAGAGAGAATGAAAAATTGAGTGAAAAAGAAAGAAAATAGTGAAAAAAAATAAAAGGAAAAAAGAGCAACAAAAAAATAAAAGAGTGACAAAAGCAAAAGCCAAAAAAAGAGCGCAAAAAAAAAAAAGAGCGACAGAAACAAAATGAGAAAATCAAGAGTGATTAAAGTGAGGCAGAAATGAAAGAAAAGATGTACCAAGTAAAAAAGGGTTAGTTAAGACCGGGATGAAACATGCAACCATTCAAATACATGGTAGAAACGTTTAACTATTTAGGTGCACTACATTCGATTTCCTATCTGTTAAGCGTCTCAAGACTAACAAGGTTGTTGGGTGTGCAAATTAGCCAGGTTCTGTTCAGGTGGTTGGTTTTGTTGGTAATCTGGCTTCCCATCCTTACTTCACAAGATCCAAAGGAAAGATTCCTATAGCCTTTGAAAGCCATCTACAAATCATCGATCCTGAGGATAGCCCAGCACCGGCTATTCCACAACCAGAATCAGCAGCTGCTGAAGAGAATAGGATATTGCGTTTCCTCATATTGGAAATGTGGGACGCCTGGTCTAATGGTAGGGCACCGCCAAATGCAATCCCTGGATCCTTGAGTTGACCCCAGTCTAGGAGAGACTACTAACACCCCTGTGCCCAACCCGTCCATCCCGTGCGGGTGCCCTCCAACGCTATATAACGGTTCCGGAATGCCTTCTGTGGTTTGTCCCCACGCGCCGGCTTCAAGGGCACTGCCTCCAATGTTCACCTTTAAGGGTCGACAGCTTCAACCAGAAATAACGTATGTGACCCCGTACTCCTTCACTCAACCTCCGCAATATGATCTCTCGATAGAGCAAGAAAAGGTTGTTAAAAATCCCGGCAAGAGGAAATGGCTCGGAAGATGAAGAGCCTGGAACAAAGCCCGAAAAACATGCAAGGTCTAAGTGGCAAAAATAGTGTCTCATACTCTGACCTCAGTATGTTTCCCCATGTCCACTGGCCAGCTGGCTTCAAGATGCCAAAATTTGAAAAGTACAACGGGCACGGAAACCCGGTCGCTCACCTAAAACGATACTGTAACCAGTTGAGAGGCGCTGCTGGAAAAGAGGAGCTGTTAATGGCCTATTTTGGGGAAAGCCTTACCAGAATCGCTTCTGAGTGGTATACGGATGAAGAAATTACCCATTGGAACGTGTGGGACAATATGGCCCGAGATTCTCTCCGCCAGTTCCAGTATAATGTGGACATCACTGCCGACAGAAACTCTCCTTCCAATTTTAAAAAGAAAACTGCGGAAAGCTTTCGCGAATATGCTGTCAAATGGCGCGAGCAAGCTGCCAGGGTAAAGACTCCAATGTACGAAGCAGAAATGGTTGCAGTCTTTCTACTGGCCCAAGAGGCGGACTACTTCCAGAACATGATGTCCGCTATGGGAATGCCGTTTGCTGAGGCTATCAAAATTGGGGAGATGGTAGAAAGTGGGATAAAAACAGATTGAATCTTGAGTCATGCTGCTTTTAAGGCCACATCACAGGCTGCTCAGAATGGTTCGGAGGGTTAGTGGAGAGGGAGCCATGATGGATTCAAGCTCAAGGGGGCCCGCATGTCATTCACCTAATCATATGTGCCTCCTAGGAGTGACAAACGGTCGGGTCGGGTCAAATATGGTTCGGGTTGAAAATGGGTAATGAAAAAATGGATCAATTATCCGACCCGACCCATATTTAATACAGATAAAAAATGGGTTAACCGGCGGATAATATGGGTTACCCATATTATCCATGACTTCTTGTATATGATCACTTTTGGGAGAACTCTTAGTCTCCCTAACTTGAGGAACCCCCAATTTGAGGCTTTACAAATGTAAAAGTTAGACCCATTGGTTATCCATTGGTTACTCATTGGTTATCCATTTTCTAAATGGATAATATGGTTCTTATCCATATTTGACCCGTTTTTAAAAAGTTCATTATCCAACCCATTTTTTAGTGGATAATATGGATGGTTAACTATTTTCTTTTAACCATTTTGCCACCCCTAGTGCCTCCTATGGTCCCACCACACTATTATCCCCTTCAAGATTCTTCTTATGTCGTGGTACCACCTCCCTATGCGGTGATGAACATGCAACCTTACACGCGGCCACAACATTATACACAAAACCGAGCTCCACCTCTAGAAATGTCCATCCTTGCCATGCTCCATATAATCCTCAACCAAATGATCCCCAATACAGTCCTCGTCCAAGAGAGCCTTTCAGAAAGAATCAGTTCACCCCTATAGATGAATCGTATTCAAGCTTGTTCCATAAGCTAATCAGACTAAATCTATTGCAGCCAATGGCCCCGAACCGGCAACCTCGAGTCCCCATCGCACCGAGCTCGTGCTAGATGTGAATACCACTCTGTAGCAGTGGGAAACAGTACAAAGGACTGTTGGACCCTCAAAAGGGCAGTTGAAGGTTTGATTGAAGCTGAAAGAATTGTTTTTCTGGATGAAGAAGCTCCTGATGTGATGAACAATCCGTGCATAACGGGCTAATAGTCTGAATGATTTGTAAAGATGAGAAATTTTATCCGACACTGAAGGTCCTTCCAGCCATTGCCGAGGCAAAAGAAAGGCCAAAAAACGGTCACCAAGCATGAAAGTTTGCCATTAGACGGGAGCCTCAGTAGCCAGTCTTGCTATCCTTTCTATGTCCGGATTATCTCAGGGTGTGATCCGGATGTTTTACTTTATTGTCTTACTTTCCGATGTAAACCCTTCTATCTTCAAAAATCAAAAATAAAAAAAAAACTCAAAAAACCAAATGAAATTAATATTTCACTTTCCAGGAATGTCTCTTTTCTTAATCTTGTCACTTTTCTTATTCTCTTTTCAGTTCTGTTAAATGCTGATTTGAATAACATGATATGCTTGCGGACTTCATGCCCAGATCAAACGCTGTCCAGACCTCAAAACTAATGAATCAAGAATAAGATCGCAATGAAGATAAGTTTAAGGAAATGAAAAAAAAGTTAGGAACAGCTGCTTCCAGATTGGAAAGGTCCATCAATTGCAAGAAGAGTACTGCTAAAAGAGTGTGTTAGTCGTTTAGGTAACTCAATAGAAGGAAATGTCCCCGAAACAACCTGTCAATGCAAACTGCGAGTTAAAACGGTACTATGTTGGTATCCTCTATAATGACTATTAATGTTCTCCGATTGGGCTAGAGAAGGTATTTCTTTCTCACCTATCTAAAATATTCCAAACCCTTCCGTCAAAAACCCTTTTGGTAAGTCGGTTCCCATTTGTTAGTCTTAAACCTCTTTGGTACCCGTGTAGTTAGTATAGTAAAAACAGTATAGTAGTAGAAGTATAAGTAGTAAAAAAGTAAAAAAGNTAAAGTAAAAAAAACGTAGGGTAAAATAAACGTAAAACGAAGTAAAACGTAAAGAAAAAAACGGTAAACAGAACGGAATAGGAANNAGGGAAAAGAAAAGGGAAAAACGGAAAAAAGGAAAACGAAAACGGAAACTAAAAACCAAAAGAAACAAAAAGAAAACTAAAAGTAAACAAAAAACGTAAAGTAACCGTTACTAAACGTCGTAACTACGTCGTAATTAACCGTAACAAAGTAAACTCGTAAGTCCACCGGTCTACCCTTCT
>NW_017679217.1:0-17837 GCF_001879085.1 Nicotiana attenuata
CCCGATTCCGATACGTGGCCCGGGGAGGATTTTTGGGCGATTTTCCTAATTTCGCGTATTATCTTCAAATTAACTAGTTGAATTAGTTACTTGAAGTTATATTTAGATTATGCAATTACTTTGAATAGATTTGGGCCATTTGGAGTCGGATACTCGTGGCAAGAACGTGGTTTTGAGCTGATTGAGCTGGTTCGAGGTAAGTAGCTTGCCTATCCTTGTGTGGGGCAAACTCCCCTTAGGAATTGGTACTGTGATGTATGAAATGCCTTGTACGTAAGGTGACGAGTGCGTACATGTGCTAATTGTTAAAAATCCTGTTTTCATTAAGTAACTGTAATTTCGTTTTCTTCCCTGTTTTTACCAGTTGCAATTTAAGCCTACTGTTAGCTTAGGAAAGCATGTCTAAGTGACTTAACTGTTTTACTTGGCCAAACTGCCTTATTTGAATTATGTGCAGCATGCTTGGCTAGAAATACTTGTTTTACCTTGGTATAAATTTGATTGAATTGAATATTCTTCGTGTTGCTGCTGTGTGTTTATGTTGGGACTACGAGCGATATCCCGGGAGATCCCCCTAGCCTGTTTCTTTTGGGACTACGGATGTGGTACTCCCGGAGATCCCCCTGCACTTTTACATTAGAACTACGGGACTGCACCCGGTAGATTCCCCCAGTACTGAGTATTTACATTTGGGACTACGGATGTGGTATTCCGGGAGATCCCCTGCGCATTATGAGTTGGACTACGGAACGACATCTGGGAGATCCACTGCATATTTATATTTGGGACTACAGGACGGTATCCTGGGAGATCCCCAGTTGTTATCTCTGTGTTGAGCTGTATTTCTTCGGTGATTATTTGTCTCCGTTGTAGTCGTTGCTACTCTTGTTACCCTGTGTTACTTAATACTGCTCCTTTTACTTATATATTATAGTATATGACTGGTAGGGCCCTGACCTTCCTCGTCACTACTTGACCGAGGTTAGGCTTGACACTTACTAGGTACCGCTGTGGTGTACTCATGCCCTTTCCTGCACATGTTTTTCGTGTGCAGATCCGTGTACTTCGACTCAGCCCTACTACCCTCGAGGCAAGGAGATTCTCCAGAGACTTCGAGGTATATCTGCCGCGTCCGCAGATCGAGGAGTCCCTTTCCATTCTCTCTTGTAGTGATAGCCTTCTATCTTTTTTTTTGATTTAGATATTCCGGAGTTAGAGCATATTTGTCGTATTCATAGCTTGTGATTCATGGGATTCCAGGTTTTGGGAGTTGTTCGGTTTTGAGATCTTGAATTGTGTATGCCAAGCGGTATCTTAAACACTTTTATATTTTTATCTTTGGTTTCATATTAGTTTTTCTGAATTTGTTTTCTTTTTCTGCAATTGTTAGGCTTACATAGTTGTAGGGACTAGGTGCCGTCTCGACATGTTCAGGGAGGGCGAACTGGGGTCGTGACAAGTTGGTATCAGAGCTCTAGGTTCATAGGAGTCATGAATCACAATCCGGTTTATTAGAGTCTCGCGGATCGGTAAGGAGACGTTTGTGCTTATCCGCGAGAGGCTATGTAACTGTTAAGAAAATTTTCACTTCATTTGAATTCCTTGTCGTGCGAGATGTTTGGTATCAAAATTCTAAACTTCTGCTTTCTATTCTCTCACAGATGGTGAGGACACGTGCTACTGGAGGTGACCAGACACCCGCGCCCCCTGCGAGAGCTGTCAGAGGTCGGGCCGGGGTAGAGCCGAGGACGCACACGCGGTGTAGCCAGAGCACCCGCGCGAGCTGCTATCGAGGAGCCACCAGCAGTTCCAGCTGGAGCCCAGGCGCCTGAAACGCCTACTGCTACTACTACTGCAGCTCTCTAGCAGACTCTTGCGTAGTTTATGAGTATGTACACAACTCTAGCTCAGGAAGGGTTGCTTCTCCTTGCTGCAGCCACATCCCAGGCCGGGGGAGGAGTGCAAACTCCCGCCGTCCGCACTCCTGAGTAGCGAGTGCATGTTGAGCATGTCCCAGAGATTATCCGGCACAGCCTGTAGCCCCAGCTCAACCCGAGGAGAGGGAAGTAGCTTCAGAGAAGGAGCAGAAGAGGCTTGAGAGGTTCAAGAAGTATCAGCCTCCTACATTCAGTGGACTAGCATCAGATGATGCTCTGGGATTTCTAGAGGAGTGCTACCGTATCCTCTGTACCATGTGTATATTAGGATCGAGCGGGGTTTCGTTCACTTCCTTCCAGCTTCGAGGAGCCACCTATCAATGGTGGCGTGCTTACGAGTCAGACAGTCCGGATTAGGCAGCTTCCCTGACATGGACTCAGTTTTTAGATATGTTCATGAGAGAGTATGTTCCCCAGAGCCTTAGGGACGCTTGGCACGCAGAGTTTGAGCATTTGCGCCAGGGTACTATAACTGTCTCGGAGTATGCTGTCCGTTTCACTGACTTGGCTAGACATGCCCCAGCTTTGGTTTCTACTATTCGCGAGAAGGTTTGCCGGTTTATTGGGGGGCTCATTCCCAGTATCAGGTCTAGTATGGCTCGGGAGTTGGAGATGGATATTTCTTATCAGCAGGTGGTGAGCATTGATAGGAGAGTAGAGGGTAGGCATGCTCGAGACAAAGAGGAGAGGGAGGCCAAGAGGTCTCGAGAGTCGGGCCATTATTCTGGTGCCCGTGCCCTAGCTTCAGCTCGTCATGGTAGGGGTTATATGAGTTGCCCCATTCATTTAGCTCGTCCAGCAGCCAGTGGTATTCCAGCTCCTCCTTGGCCTCAGGAGCCTTATTATGCACCTCCAGTATCCAGTGCGCCTCATGCATGAGGTGCTTCCAGTGGTCAGTGTAGCAGACCTGGCCCGAGCCAGTCACAGCCACCACGTCCTCCCAGATCTTATTTTGAGTGTGGTGACACACGCCATGTGGCGAGGGACTGCTCTAGACTTGGTAGGGGTGCACCTCCACAGACTTCTCAGCCTCAGCGCGCCCCACAGAGTTCTCAGGCTATGATCACTGCACCAGTTGCTATCCCACCTGCTCATCCAGCTAGAGGTCGCCCTAGAGGGGGAGGCCAGGCCAGATATTATGCCCTTCCCGCCCGTACTGAGGCTGTCGCCTCTGATTCTATCATCACAGGTATTATCCTGGTCTGTCATAGAGATGCATCGGTTTTATTCGATCCATGCTCCACTTATTCTTATGTGTCCTCTTATTTTGTCTCGCATTGGGGCGTATCTCGGGATTCTTTAGGTTCTCCTATTTATGTTTCTACTCCTGTTGGAGATTCTCTTGTTGTGGATCGCGTTTATTGGTCGTCTTTGATTGCTCTTAGTGGTTTTGAAACCAGAGCCGATTTGTTATTGCTCAGCATGGTAGACTTTGATGTTATTCTAGGCATGGACTGGTTGTTGCCCCATTATGCTATTCTTGATTGTCACGCAAAAACCGTGATGCTGGCTATGCCAGGTGTATCGCGAGTTGAGTGGAGGGGTACCTTAGATCATACTTCCAATAGAGTTATTTTGTTCCTTAAGGCTCAGCGTATGGTTGAGAAGGGGTGTGACGCGTATCTAGCTTATGTGAGAGATGTCAGTATTGATACCCCTACAGTTGATTCAGTCCCAGTAGTTCAAGATTTCTCTGATGTGTTTCCAGCTGATCTTCCGGGCATGCCGCCCAATAGAGATATTGATTTTGGCATTGATCTGTTGTCGGACACTCGGCCCATTTCTATTCCTCCGTACCGTATGGCTCCTCCTGAGTTGAAGGAGTTGAAGGAGCAGTTACAGGAATTGCTTGATAAGGGTTTCATTCGGCCCATTGTATCACCTTGGGGTGCTCCTGTCTTGTTTTTGAAGAAGAAGGATGGTTCTATGCGTATGTGTATTGATTATCGCTAGTTGAACAAGGTTACAGTGAAAAACCGTTATCCTTTGCCTCGTATTGATGACCTGTTTGACCAGTTACAGGGTGCTCGTGTGTTTTCTAAGACTGATTTGCGTTCAGGCTATCATCAGTTGAAGATTTGGGAGCCAGATATCCCAAAGACTGCCTCAGGACTCGGTATGGTCATTACGAGTTCCTTGTTATGTCATTTAGGCTGACCAATGCCCCGGCAGCCTTCATGTATTTGATGCACAGTGTATTCCGGCCGTATCTTGACTCATTCATCATTGTCTTTATTGATGACATTCTGGTATATTCTCGGAGTCGGGAAGATCATGAGCAGCACCTGAGGACAGTGCTTCAGACTTCGAGGGAGAAGAAGTTATATGCTCAGTTCTCGAAATGTGAGTTTTGGTTGAATTCCGTGGCATTATTGGGTCACGTAGTATCTAGTGAGGGGATAAACGTGGATCCGAAGAAAGTGGAAGCAGTGCAGAGTTGGCCCCGACCATCCTCAGCTACAGAGATCCACAGTTTTCTTAGCTTGGCGGGTTATTACCGTCGATTTGTTCAGGGATTTTCATCTATTGCAACACCTATGACCAGGCTGACCCAGAATGGTGCTCCGTTCCAGTGGACGGAAGAGTGTGAGGAGAGCTTTCAGAAGCTCAAGACAACCTTGGCTACAGCTCTAGTTTTGATATTGCCTACCGGTTCGGGGTCTTATACTATCTATTGTGATGCCTCGAGGATTGACCTTGGAGCGGTATTGATGCAGGACGATAGGGTGATTGCCTACGCGTCCAGACAGTTGAAGGTACATGAGAAGAATTATCGTGTCCATGATCTCGAGTTAGCTGCTATTGTTCACGCCTTGAATATCTGGCGTCATTATTTGTACGGTGTGCGTTGTGAGATTTATACTGATCACCGGAGTTTGCAGCATCTGTTCAAGCAGAATGACCTTAATTTGTGCCAGAAAAGGTGGTTAGAGCTGCTGAAGGACTATGATATCGCTATCTTATATCACCCGGGCAAGGCTAATGTGGTGGCCGATGCTTTGAGTCACCGAGCCGAGAGTTTGGGGAGTTTGACTTATCTACCAGCAGCAGAGAGACCCATGGCGATGGATGTTCAGGCCTTAGCCAGCTAGTTTATGAGATTGGATCTTTCGGAGCCTAGCCGGGTCCTTGCTTGTGTGATTTCTCGGTCTTCCTTGTTTGATCGTATCCGGGAGCTTCAATTTGATGACCCTCATTTGCTTTTCCTCAAGGACAAGGTTCTGCGAGGTGATACCAAAGGTGTGACCATTGGTGATGACGGGGTATTGAGTATGTAGGGTCGGGTTTGTGTACCCAATGTTGATGGGCTTTGGGACTTGATTCTAGAGGAGGCCCATAGTTCGCGGTATTCCATCCATCTGGGTGCCGTGAAGATGTATCAAGATTTGAGACAGCACTATTGGTGGAGGCGCATGAAGAAGGATATAGTTGGGTTTGTAGCTCGGTGCCTCAATTGTCAGCAAGTAAAGTATGAGCACCAGAGGCCGGGTGGATTGCTTCAGCATATAGGGATTCCAGAGTGGAAGTGGGAGCGGATCACCATGGACTTCGTAGTTGGGCTCCCATGAACTTTGAGGAAGTTCGATGCCATTTGGGTGATTGTGGATCGGCTGACCAAGTCCGCGCATTTCATTCCTATGTGTACCACCTATTCTTCGGAGCGGTTGGTGGAGATTTATATCCGGGAGATTGTCCATCTGCATGGTATTCCAGTTTCCATTATTTCACATAGAGGTACTTAGTTCACATCATGGTTCTGGAGGGTCGTACACCATGAGTTAGGTACTCGGGTAGAGTTGAGCACATCATTTCACCCCCAGACGGACGGACAGTCCGAGCGCACTATTCAAATTTTTGAGGATATGCTCCGTGCGTGTGTGATGGAGTTTGGAGGTTCTTGGGATCAGTTCTTGCCACTGGCTGAGTTTGCTTACAACAACAACTATCAGTCCAGCATTCAGACGACACCGTATGAGGCCTTGTATGGTAGGCGATGTAGATCCCCGGTGGGTTGGTTAGAGCGGGGCGAGGCTAGATTATTGGGCACAGACTTGGTACAGGACGCTTTGGAGAAAGTTAAGGTGATTCAGGATAGGATCCGTACAGCCCAGTCCAGACAGAAGAGTTATGTGGACCGGAAGGTTCGTGATGTTTTCTATATGGTTGGAGAGCGGGTCTTGCTATGGGTTTCGCCTATGAAAGGCGTTATAAGATTTGGGAAGAAAGGGAAATTGAGACCGAGGTTCATTGGGCCTTATGAGATATTGTGGCGTGTTGGGGAGGTTTCTTATGAGCTTGCCTTACCTCCCAGCTTAGCACGAGTTCATCCGGTATTTCATGTTTCGATGCTCCAGAGGTATCACGGTGATCCGTCGCACATGTTGGATTCCAATTCAGTCCAGTTGGACAAGGATCTATCTTACGTTGAAGAGCCAGTGGCGATATTGGACAGGCAGGTTCAGAAGCTGAGGTCAAAGAACATTGCATCAGTGAAGGTTCAGTGGCAGGGTTAGCCGGTCGAGGAGGCGACTTGGGAGACCGAGCAGGATATGCGCAGCCGTTACCCTCATCTTTTCACCACTTCAGGTATGTCTCTATACTCGTTCGAGGACGAACGAATATTTTAAGAGGGGGAGGATGTAACGACCTGGCCGGTCGTTTCAAGAATTAACGCCCCGTTCCCCTATTAACAACATTCCCCGTGTTTGTTTCTGCTACTGTGAGTTGCCGGGAGGATTCGTTTTGTGTTTCGGAGTGTTTTGGGACACTTAGTTCCTAAATGAGAGTTTTAGCCTTAAAATTTGGACCGTAGTCGGATCAGTGTGAAGACGGCCTCGGAATGGTATTCTGTTGGTTTCGTTAGCTCCGTTGGGTGATTTCGGACTTAGGTGTGTGTTCGGATTGTGTTTTGGAGGTTCGTAGCTTAACTAGGCTTGAAAAGCCAAAAGTCGAATTTTTGAAGTTTCCGGTTCAATAGTGGGATTTTGATATCGGGGTCGGAATGGAATTCCGGAAGCTGGAATAGGTCCGTTGTGTCATTTGGGACGTGTGTGCAAAATTTCAGGTAATTTGGATGAGTTTCGATAGACTTTCCGATCAAAAGCAGAAATTTGAAGTTTTGGAATCCTTAGGCTTGAATCCGAGGGTGTTTTGATGATTCGATGTTGTTTTGAGTGTTCCGAAGGTGGGTACTAGTTTAAATAGTGGTATAGGACTTGTTCGTATTTTTGGTTGAGGTCCCGGGGCCTCGGGATAATTTCGGAAGGTTGTCGGAAGAATTGGAAGGGGTTTGGAGCAGCTGAAGCTGCTGATCTTCTGTCATAACCGCACCTGCGGTTGCGGCTCCGCAGAAGCGGCGTTGGCATTCGCAGAAGCGGAAAAGGGGAGGACTAGCAAGGACCGCAGAAGCGGACACTTCATCGTAGAAGCGGCACCGCATCTACGTAAAAGTGGTCGCAGGTGCGAAAGCTGGACTTTAATGAAAAGTCGTAGGTGCGACTTGGCCTACGCAGAAGTAGGACTGCAGGTGCGGTTCCAGAGCCGCAAATGCGGTTTCACTGATAAGAAAAAGGGCAGAAATGAGGGTTCAGTCTCAAACCTTAGAAATTTGATTTGGGAGATCGAGATTGGCAATTTTGGGAGAGATTTTCACCTGGGTGTTTTTAGTAAGTAATTCTTACTCGGATTTGATTAATTTCCATGAACCTATGCTTAAATTCATCCTTTAAATTCGAATTTGGGGTGAAAATTTGGAGAAAAAAATTGGAAAAGTTCTTGGGCCTAATTTTGGGTTTTGATCAAGATTTTGATGTCGGATTGGAGTAATTTCTGTATATATAAACTCGCGAGAGTGTGAGGATTCCGAATTTGTAAATTTTGCCCGATTCCGAGACTTGGGCCCGGGGAGGATTTTTGGGCGATTTTCCTAATTTCGCGTATTAGCTTCGAATTAATTAGTTGAATTAGTTACTTGAAGTTATATTTACATTATGCAATTACTTTGAATAGATTTGGTCCATTTGGAGTTGGATACTCGTGGCAAGAACGTGGGTTTGAGCTGATTGAGCTGGTTCGAGGTAAGTGGGTTGCCTAACCTTGTGTGGGGAAAACTCCCCTTAGGAATTGGTACTGTGATATATGAAATGCCTTGTACGTAAGGTGACGAGTGCGTACATGTGCTAATTGTTGAAAATCCTGTTTTCATTAAGTAACTATAATTTCGTTTTCTTCCCTGTTTTTACCAATTGCAATTTAAGCCTGCTATTAGCTTAGGAAAGCATGTCTACGTGACTTAACTGTTTTACTTGGCCAAACTGCCTCATTTGAATTATGTGCAGCATGCTTGGCTAGAAATACCTGTTTTACCTTGGTATAAATTTTATTGAATTGAATATTCTTGGTGTTGCTGATGTGTGTTTATGTTGGGACTACGGGCGATATCCCGGGAGATCCCCCTAGCCTTTTCTTTTAGGACTACGGATGTGGTACTCCCGGAGATCCCCCTGCACTTTTACATTAGAACTACGGGACTGCACCCGATAGATTCCCCCAGTACTGAGTATTTACATTTGGGACTACGGATGTGGTATTCCGGGAGATCCCCTGCGCATTATGAGTTGGACTACGGGACGACACCCGGAAGATCCACTGGATATTTATATTTGGGACTACAGGACGGTATCCTGGGAGATCCCCGTTTTTTATCTCTGTGTTGAGCTGTATTTCTTCGGTGATTATTTGTCTCTGTTGTAGTCGTTGCTACTCTTATTACCCTGTGTTACTTAATACTACTTCTTTTACTTATATATTATTGTATATGACCGGTAGGGCCCTGACCTTGCTCGGCACTACTCGACCTAGGTTAGGCTTGGCATTTACTAGGTACCAATGTGGTGTACTCATGTCCTTTCCTGCACATGTTTTTCGTGTGTAGGTCCAGGTACTTTGACTCAGCCTTACTACTCTTGAGGCGAGGCGATTCTCCAGAGACTTCGAGGTATATCTGCCGCGTTCGCAGATCGAGGAGTCCCTTTCCATTCTCTCTTGTAGTGATAGCCTTCTATATTTTCTTTTGATTTAGATATTCCGGAGTTAGAGCATATTTGTATTATTCATAGCTTGTGATTCATGGGATTCCGGGTTTTGGGAGTTGTTCGGTTTTGAGATCTTGTATTGTGTATGCCAAGCAGCATCTTAAATACTTTTATATTGTTATCTTCGGTTTTATATTAGTTTTTCCGCATTTGTTTTCTTTTTTCGCAATTGTTAGGATTACCTAGTCGTAGGGACTAGGTGCCGTCACGACATGTTCACAGAGGGCGAACTGGGATCGTGACATGAGCTAAATTCGGGGACCGAATTTCATAAGGTTGGGAGAATGTCACACTTCATATTCAAGTTGGGGTATTTTTGTCATTTAGTGTTACTTAAACTATAAAAAAAAGTAAAACCTAGCTAATTAAATGGGCAAAAGTCCATTGTACGGTGATGGCAAACAAAGAAAGAAAAGGTAAAGAAAGGCAAACGCAATACATATTATAAACGAAAGAAAGAAAGGGGAAAACGGATCTGCTTCAGAAACGTAGAAAAGGGATTTCAAAAGGGGAACAAGAAGAAGAAGAAGAAGAAGAAGAAGAAGAAAAAGGCTGGAACCAAACCTTGAAAATCTTAAATACGAACTGGTTTTTAGGGTAATACTCAAATTTCTCATCTCGGTTGTTTTCTTCTGGTAATTCTTTTTATCTCAGTTCATATATTTGAAGGGTTTCACAAGGTATAAGAAATTTAATACCAATAAGAGTTATTGTGGCAAATTATGCAATTGAAAGTTGGTCAATGTTATTGTAGGATAAATTCACTTGGAAAAAGAAAGGTATTGAAGTATTTGTACTTAAACTAGTCTCATTATATATGATCTTTGTTATGTGTAAATTAAGTTAGGGTGCAAGGATTGAGTTTTGGTGTTTAACTGTATTGCAATGACAATATCGAATTTGGGTTTGAATGTTATGAGTCTAGTATTGAGTACAAAAGACAAGTACAAATTAAGAAGGAATATCATGGACAGTAAGGTTATTTCAGTTTCAATTTATGCACATGATTAAGGAAATTGAACAGTACATGGAATAAACCACATAAATACCTTTTTTTATTTATAAGATTTTGGACTAATTTAAATTACCCATAGCGTGGGTAAATATAATTCGGCGAATTGATGATAAAATATAAAACTCGGAGGATTGGGTATTCCAAATTAGTGATGGATTTAGCCTAAATGAGGCGATTAACATGAGATCGATATTAAGTAATTATAGATTGATTGGAGGAATTTGTACGAATTGCTCGAGGTGAAGCATTTGGTATTCACCATAAAACTCCCAGCACAGTAGCACCGGGGACAGCTCCCCCGGACGAACAAGTACCGGAGAGATCGAGCAATAACTGTTCGATAGCCGATCCGGACATCGTAAAGATGCTCGAGGACCTCACCAGAAGGATCGAATCGGGCGAAAAAATGATAGAAGCCAACGATAAGAAGGTCGAGACTTACAACTCCAGGGTCAACCAAATTCCAGGAGCGCCCCCGATCTTGAAAGGCGTGGACTCGAAGAAGTTCGTACAGAAGCCGTTCCCACAGGAAGAGGCCCCAAAATCCATTCTAAAGAAGTTCAGAATGCCGGACCTTCCGAAATACAACGGTTCCTCGGACCCTAATGAGCACGTTACTGCTTACACATGTGCAGTAAAGGGCAACGACCTGAAGGACAACGAGATCGAGTCTGTCCTGCTGAAAAAGTTCGGAGAAACACTTTCTCAAGGGGCAATGATGTGGTATCATAACCTGGCCCCAAACTTTATAGACTCATTTGCCATACTGGCAGATTCCTTCATAAAGGCGCATGCCGAGGCCATCAAGGTGGCCATAAGGAAATCGGACATCTTCAAAATCAAGCAAAGGGAGAACGAGATGCTGCGAGAATTTGTATCTCTCTTTCAAATGGAACGAATGGAGCTACCACCGGTCTCTGACGACTGGGCAGTGCAGGCCTTCACTCAAGGTCTGAATGAGCGAAGCTCGGTGGCTTCGAAGCAGCTGAAAGAGAATCTAGTCGAATATCCCACCGTGACCTGGTCGGACGTCCACAACCGATACCAGTCAAAAATCAGGATCGAAGATGACCAGCTGGGAGCCCCCTCAGGCTCGGTATACCCAAGCAGGCTTCTGGCAAAGGAGACAAAACCAAACAATGAAAGATACCGGCCATACATCGAAGACCGGAGAAATGCCCCAAGGCGCAACCCACCTCGAAACGATCGAAGGATAGACCGAGGACAGAATCCTCGGGGACTCATCAACATAGCCGGGTTCGATAGGAACGCAGGACAAGCAGAGGCACCTCGCTTATCGGAATACAAATTCAACGTCGATGTGTCAGACATCGTGTTCGCCATCAGCAAAATCAGAGACGCCAGATGGCCCAGGCCTGTACAATTGGATCCTTCGCACAACCATAACTTAGTGTGCGAATTTCATAACACGCACGGACACAGGACCGAGGATTGCCGGCAACTCCGGGAGGAAGTGGCTCGGTTACTCGACAATGGTCACTTTCGGGAATTCCTCATCGATCGAGCCAAAAATCAGTTTCGAGAAAGAGAAACAACCAAAAAGAACAAAGCAGACGAGCCGCAACATGTCATCCACACGATCTTTTGAGACAATTGCCACTAGCCGAAACACAAAAGTCTCCGCCAACAGAGGGACTAAGAAATAAACCAATGACGAGATAGCAACCACGAGACACGCTCTCGGCTATATCCGAATAAAGGACCGTACCGCGTCCTCCAAATGAATGCCAAGGTCCAAAAGCGCCATCTCCGCTGAGGTATCACCATCTCCCTTTTAATTTCGTATTTTATGCCGACCTTTGTGCAGGCGCCCAACCAAAGGAGTCAAAATGCTAACCCAGCTGGAAGACCTTAAGGTTTTAAAGCATCCGTTGCACTCTTTTCCTTCGGTCGAGTTTTTATCCCGAAAAGGGTTTTACCAGCAAGGTTTTTAACGAGGCAACATCCACATGCTACCTAAGGAAGACTCAACAAGTATTCGAGACTTCTTTTGAAATCAACCCCGAACACTGGGGGGCATCCCCCTGGGGTCCCAATAGGAAAATGATGTATTGGGCCAAACGGTAGAACGAACCTTGTCCGCATAGCCGGACCCCCAACGGCGAAAACATGTATACTTGTACCAAGTAATTGAAGAATACCTTTTGTCAAAGCATCTCACACTCCAAAAGAAACTCAGCATTTTCACAAAAATGATTCCTCCATCAAAAACATCCCGAACACTCGGGGACTGGCGTCGACAATTCAATATCTGAACGACCTCTGGGTCGGGACTCCAAACTCATAAGCCCTCAACGAGGCAACATGAAAATCACGAAAATTCTCCAAGTCCGAAAGTTTCCCGAGCACTTGGGGACTGGCATCAAAATCTCAAAAATCGCATGACCTCAGGGTCAGAATCGCCAAAATCGTAAGCCCTCAATGAGGAAATACCAAGCTTACAAGTAGCGGCTCCCGAGCCAGGATACCCTTGTTGACTCGGGGACTATCGTCAATCACCATTCATTAAAAAACCCGAGGCCATAAGACCCCGAGCGGGCAGACTCGGTCCCGTAAGACCTACATAAGGCAGCAACAGTATCTGTAAGACCTGGAGCAAGGCATGAACCACACTTGTACCAAGTGGCAATATCTGTAAGACCTAAAGCAAGTCATGAACCATACTTGTACCAAGTATCTAAAAACTGTAAGACCTCAAAGGCATGAAAATTTTGTAAGACCTTACTAAAGGCATAAACCCGATCTCAAAGATAAGGCTCTATATCGAACTTGTAAGACCTTAAAAGGCATACCCTCGATATAGACGCCTAAACTACTTCACTCGGGATCAAAAATGGCCCCGGCCAAGCACAAATTACCACGGTCATAAGGCTGTACCAGCCAAACTAACACAACTCGGGGACGCCCGACCGTCTCTACAAAATCACAGGCCTTCAATTACTTTGAATCTACTTTGAAAAGAACCAGTTAAACAGGCTACCCTCGACATAGGCAAAAGAGTTTCGACCATGTCAGCTCCAAATCATAGGCTTCGAGATACTCAGCCTCCGAGCCAAACCTCCCGAGGTGCTCGATCACCGCCACAAAATGACTCGTAATCGAGGTTCTTCTCGAATCGTCGAAGAGTCAGGCAAAAATTATCTCAAAAAGTCCTTAATGAGGAAAAAATAAAGCCCACATAAAAGGTCGCTTCGGCCCAAGGCGTAAGATCCATTGTCGCTAGCCTGCATAAAAGGTCGCTCCGACCCAAGGTGTAAGAGCCATTGTCGCCAGCCCGCACAAATCCAAAAACTTGAGGGTCAAATGAGCTCGATTCGGAACCCGATTCGGAGATTGAACCCAAAATGGTTAACTGAAAATGCCCCAGGGCAAAAAGCATAAGTGCTCAAACGCCAGCTTACACTAAAAGGTCACTTCGACCGAAGGCATAAGAGCCATTGTCGCCACCCTAATGAGCCTCAGGGCCACGCATAAAAGGTCGCTTCAACCCAAGGCGTAAGAGCCATTGTCACCAGCCTAATGAGCCTTAGGTGTCACGACCCAAACCGAAGGGCCGCGACGGGCACCCGGTGCCTTACTCAACCGAGTACCAACGTAACATATCTTTCTTATCATACTATCATGGGTAAATGAGCTAGAAAACCCTTCATGAGATAACAAGAATAAAACATAAGGGAATACTTAACGTATGATGACTCAGCATGATATACAAACTTATACATATGACATACGGGCTTATAAGGCCGACATGACCATTTGTAAACTCAAAACATAGGCCGACAAGGCCATACAAGTATCCATACACCTGACATCTGTCTACAAGCCTCTAAGAGTACATAAAATCATAAAGGTCGGGACAGGGCCCCGCTATACCAATCAATACATATCCAAAGCATACTGACCAAATAGGCAACTCCGGAGCAAGTGGAGTGCACCAACACCTTCGCTGAGCTGATAGCCTACTAGGAGGAATGTCAACCTGTCTATCGGGACCTGCGGGCATGAAACGCAGCGTCCCCAGGCAAAAGGGACGTCAGTACGAATAAAGTACCGAGTATGTAAGGCAAGAAAGCATAAACAAGATCAGTAACGTAAAGAGAGATAGAGGAGATACAACCTGTAACATCTGAGTGCATGTGGGGGCTACTGACATGAAATGCATAATACATATATATACATAAACTTTTAAAAACATATGCGTCTGTGGGCATCATCATCATCATATCATACCCGGCATCAAAGAGGACTCGGTAAAAACGTACCCGGCCACGTGGAGCTCGGTAAACCCAACTGATCAGTGGTTGCACAATAGGTGCCATACCCGGCCGACTATAGCGCGGCTCGGTAGAGTAAAGTAGATACATATATAATGCATGCTGGACTCATGGAGTCACGTTCTAAACCTTTTGGAGTGACATAAGGTCATTGCACCATCGATTAACATTATGGACATCATACAATCAATATGAACTTCACAAGGACTTAAGGATCATATACACTTTCTTGGAATAACTTTGTAAGGAAAGAATAACATGGACAACCTTAGTTGCTAGGAGTAGATTCACTATGAAATAGCGTATCGTTTATGTTCGTTTCACTTTAGATCATGCCAAAAGAATGAAGGAAGAGCCTTAACATACCTTGTATATTCTTCCCAACCTCAAGCTATGCAATTTCACGGCTCCTTAGTCTACAATAAGAGAAATGACACTCTCGTAATCGTTTAAGGGTACTATAGTTAGCCAATTCAAGCGTCATAAACTATTATGATATCGACCACAACCATATATTTACGATGAAACGGAGCACCTCCCCATATTATATATGACTTTCACCAATTCCCAAACAATCACCAAACAGCCCAATACACATCAATATAATCATATTGAGCATTCCAAAACAGGGTCACCAACCGATAACATTAACTTTACCAAGCCTTTCGATATATATTTCACAAGTTCTACGCTTCAATGACTTAGCCGTAACTTGGATAATCTCAAATCACATATAGATTACAGAGATTCCTACTCTATACAGAAAGAACAACTCCAACAATTTGACCTTAATTCTCCACGAAATGATCCCTCCAATTCTGCCACAACCAACAAGGAAGCGAAACTAGCAATCAAATTAAGTGTTTTGTTTTGGCACTAGGAAATCACTTTAGAAGGCTTGAAATCACTAGGGTTGATATTAAGAAACTTGAGGGAGTAATTTACAGAACATAAACCCTTTAAAACAACCTCCCACACGAGCTGGAACAACACAAAAATGAGCAACAACAAGAAGAACAAGAGACTTACTAGCGCCACGGGATTCCCGACACTTGATTTGTGTTGTTTGCCCTTTGTTTGGGTCTTGAATCTTGAGAGAAACTTGAGAGGGTGTTCCTAGGGTTCTAAGGTCTGAAAATAGTGAAAATAAATGACTTAAAACGGGTTGGAGTCGTCCTATATAGATCCAAATATCTTAAACCGCCTAAGTGGGTCCCATTGGGAGCTGCTTGCGCGGTCTCGCGAAAATGCGAATATCTCTCTACTCCGATGTCGTATTGACGAATGGTTTAATGCGTTGGAAACTAGACTCGTAGATCTTCAATTTGATATGTAGATCATCCATTTATGCCAAGTATATTGGGAGAAAAGTGCATCTACATTTGACCTAAATTTCAGCACATTATAAATGCAACTTGTGATGATCTTTGCTAACTTTTGTTCCATAACTCGTTTGACTTAAAAACATAACACACGACTATCATACGACTACAATAACTCATAAATTAACCTCCTCATCATGTTAATCACCCTAGTCTCACCCCAAAAGAATATGTTATAACATTCCAAACTTGTCGATTTTTGACGAAACTTATTTTCTTCAATTCGTTTAGCGACTAAGCTTTCCAACCCTTTTGGTACTTGTTATTCATGATCTTAAATATTTGTAACCTCCAAGGTAACATGATTAACTTAGTTTATTTGCTTCCAAATATAATCTCATTTTCGAGCTTACATCAATGACTTACGACGTACTCTCACGTATGAAAACTTGGGGTGTAACATCATTCCCCCCTTTGGAACATTCGTCCTCGAATGTTGACTGATACGCTTATCAGTTTCATAAACTATGGCTCTTACGAATACTTTAATGCTCATCTTGCCATCTAAGCAACTGTTTTGTGAATAAATCTAAACGCTTGGGCATTCCTCCCTTTTAGGCCTCTTTGTCACGCCATGACATGTGGTCGGAATTCTTCCAACATCGTAACATTTGCTACCTTATGTCATGCAGTATGTACGACTGTGTTCTTGTATGAGCGCCTAGCGACTCTTCTTCCTTTTTTCCTCCATCTTTTAGCCAATCTCTAAGCCTCACTTTATGAACACATACAGAATTATGACAAGGTGTCCCTCTAGGCTTCTATAGGTGTACTGTTATCTTTCGCTTGGTACTTTATTGAACTTAAGACTATTGTTATCTCTTGCTTCATAGCCTTGTATATCTATCCTTATGGATTTACTACATCTAGGTAGGTTATACTATACCATAAAACTTATTTTGGTTTATTATTACCGAGGTTGCTACCCAACTCCAGGTTACTCTCTTGCTGCTTATCCTATGTGTATAAATCTAAGTCCTTTAGTGCTTCCTCATTATTATTCATCTTAAGAATAACAAATAAATCTCATCTCGTACTTTGGAACTTGTACCCATCTATTGTTTATTCACCTTAATGTTGATCTATAATCTATCACTGATAACTTGCAACCTCTTACGTAATACACTGTCACTAGGGCTCACATCTTATCGGGGAACATCTGAAGTGATTTGCCCGATCCACCACGGGACGATACTATACCTCAATAACCGTATTTCGTAGCATCCTAACATGATTCATCTTATGGGGGTATTCCAATCCCGTGCAATTCATAAAATCCCTTTTCTTTAAATTATTCCTCAATCAAAGGCCTAAATGTCATCCTTTTATCTATCACAATTACACCCTTATTCTACTAACGGGGCAGCATTTCGTCTCTTCTAATTGCTCCTAGTCTTAGACTCCTCTGTGTTCATTCAGGCTGTACCGAGCTTTTTATTACATATGGAAATCATCAGCTCCCTTGTTTTGATGGATTTAATCCCGAGGACATACATATTCTCGTCACCTTCTCACTCACCTTTTCATATCCTTACTCCTATCTACCTAAAACCTTGTTGCTCTACAAATGCTAGGACCTACACCGATCTATTTATACTACTCGCAAACTTCCTTTAACTTGCTAGAACCGTAAATTTCCTTTGTGCCTTCTCAGTTGTCCTTAAATGTAAGCAATTACTTTTCGTGGTCGTTCTATCACTTGTTGCATGAATAATTGGCTTGTCTTATTGCCCACGAATACTGTAATTTCATGTACCTCATACGATCTCAAACATCTCCTTTGATTTTTTTTTCCATTCATTAGCCACGATAGGTGCCACTTTCTTATGGAGTGTACACAATATTGTAGTGAGACTGTTGTTATAAGATCATTTACTCTTTAGCTCACTATGCTTAGGTGGAAACCTTCTTCCTTATTTCCTCAACTAATCTTTCGTTGTAGTACTTAGAGAGACCTTCTAGCTCTTGTAAAGTTGCGAGCTTGTTATATCATACACCTGAAGGAAATTTTCGTTGTTCTTACTCGCCTATAATAATCCTTAGTACTATAACTTCGTGCCTTTGTGCTCGTAGGTTACTTCTAGCTCAATTTTATTGTCTCTTAGTTGCACTCT
>NW_017679218.1:0-7344 GCF_001879085.1 Nicotiana attenuata
ATATATATATATATATATATATATATATATTACAAAGGCCAAGCAGCCTCAACAAAAAATACAAAAGTACAGAAACAAAGAAAAATCTACAAAGCAGCCTGGTCCTCGCCGCAGCCCGCCTCATCACCAGGACCATCGGGGTCTTCTCTCCCCTCGAATTCACCGAGCGTTCCTCATCCTCGAGATATGCCAACTTCTTGGTCTCGGCCTCGAGCCTCTTAGCATTTTCGATCTCGGCCGATATGTCGAAACACCGAGCATGAACTTGCTCAAGGGCCTCCCTTCGGTGCCACTTCACGTATTCAACGATGTCTTTCAGGCGGTCCTGGGCTGCCTGAGCATCAGCTTTGTACTGGGCCACCATCTCCTTGGCACCGACCTTGGTTATTTCCGCCACTGACTTGGTTGCTTTAAGCTCCTTGGCAAGGGTATCCCGATTGGCAACAACCGAGCCCAGTTGAGACTGGAGGACTTCGATTTTTTGGGACCGGGCCTCAGCCTTCTCCCTCACCGCTCAAAGTTGAGCCTCCGCCAAGTCCAGTTGCTCCGGGGCAGTCTCCTTTTCCAAGGCCAAATGATCCATCTTGCCTTTCCACTCCTCGACCTCGACCTTGATCACGTCCATCTCGGCTCGTAGTTGGTCGATCTGGTCAATCTTTTGTTGGACCTGTGGGTTCTAACCATCAGTTACCATTTCTAGCTCATCATCACTAACTTCAAAGATTTTTACCTGTTCCACCAGGTCGGCTTGTTCTTTCTAAGGCACGTCCAACTCGGCTCGAAGGCTCTTGACTTCTCCTTCATGTTGCTCGCTGAGAAGCTTGTACATGTCTCTCTTCTCAGCAAGCTCTTTGACTTCGGCCTCAAGTTGGCTCAGCTCATCCCGGTACCGGAGGAAGGTTTCATGGTGGAGCACCGAGGCCTGCAAATATGAGAAGAGATATTAGGATCATCAGGAACTAAAGCTGAAAAACAAAAAGTTTGGTAACTCCTTACCGGGTTCAGGGCCTGTTGTGCTTCGTTGAACAAGAATGGCGCATCCACCTCGTTCATTTTTGCCTGGTCTTCGTCGTTTACCAGGCACCGAAGGTAACTAGCTACCCCAACGGGGGCGGGAAAGAATCCGTCCGTCCTCCGGGATAGTGATAACGACTGATCGCTTCCGGCCAGGATCCGTGCTCGGAGCTGGGAATCGGTTGACCAAACCCAGTCTCGAGTTCGGCCCGCTGAGCTCCGAGGATAGACTTTTCCTCGGCACCTCTAAGTCGACCAATCCGGTAAAGTCCTCCAGGGCGGATGAGTCTACGCCGTCAAAGAAGCTTCGAAGGGGATCGTCCGCTCCATGGACCCCCTCATTAGATCGCTATTTCGTCGATCGAGCTTCATCGAACATTGATTCTCTGAACGAAGGCGATCCCAAAATATCTATGATACCGGTCGGGGCAGAGCCGGCGTCTCGATAGTTCTCGACCCTCACTATAGCATCAGTCTCACGAACTTGAGAGGGATTAGCCTCCATCATTTCCCCCTCGGCTGCCGCCCTTCCTCGGGGACAGACGACTCGTGGGCCATAAAGAGTTCTCCTCCTCGGGCTTGTCCCTGAGCCGAGGAGTGAGTTCGAGTCGAGCACTCGGGAGCTGGAGGTTTCCTTTGGTTTACAAACCAGCTCTTGATTTCGTTTTCTCCGAGCTCGGGGAACTCGGAGCCCTCCTCCTTTTCTTCTCTACGGCCTGCCCCTGAGCAAGAGACTCAACAGGCAAGTCTTCGTCCTCGACCGGAGGCCTAAGTTCGACGGTCTTAGGCAAACCTGCAAAAGAAAATAAAGGAATAAGAAGGCGATGCTAGATGAAGAAGCTCAATACGACTTGCTCGGGAAAGGAACCTTACCATGGGAACGGGCCTCCCAATGGCCTTTCGACAGTTTGCGCCATGAAAGCTCGGAATAGGGCATCTGTGACACAATACCCTTGACCCACTTCTTGAGCCGAGGAATAGTGTTTGGAACTCGAGCAAGGGCTGCACCACAACAAACACTAATAAGAAAAGGGAAGATAAAGCATAAAATCGACGCTTAAAGGAAGTTGTACTTACATGATACGTTCCACCTCCCGGGGAATGGCCTCTACTCGGCAGGTATCAGGTCGTCGGTCCTTACACGGACAAAACATCCTTGCCATCCCCGTTCCCGGTCTTCGTCGATGCTCGAAAATGGGGTTGTGCTGGCCCAGCGTACAAGCTTTATCAGTCCCCCCCCCCCCCCGGAAGATTCGGGGACTGTACAAGCGGAGTAGATGATCGATGGTGAACGAGCATCATCGATTTTGTTCGCAAAGAATCAGAGGAGGATCACGATCCTCCACAGTGATGGGTGAATTTGGCCGAGGCACACGTTATACCTCCTACATAAGTCTAAGATGACCGGGTCCACCAGGCCCAATGTAAAGGGATAAGTGTAAACACTTAGATATCCCTCAATATGGGTAATGGCCTCGTCCGAGTCGGGGACCACTATGTCTTTGTTGGCCCAGTTGCAGTCTTTCCGGACCATGGGGAGGTCCTTTTAGGTAATTGAGCAGATGTATCTCGAGTCCTCCTCACGCCGACCCTATACAGAAGAAGACTTTTCAACCTTTAAGTCGTCGGTGACCGAACAACCCCCGGGAATAAACATTTTCAAGGGGGGCTCTTTCGCCAAATCATCAACAACCACATCAGGGGCGGTCTCCTCGACTCAGTGGTCGGCCGCGAAGAAGAAGGAGCATTCTTTTGGGGAACATATTTTGAGGTATTTGCCATTGTATGGGGGAAAGCTTGAAAAAGATAGAGAAAAGTTGAAAGTTGGAAGCTCAGATGTGTTGGTTTTATGGATGATGAGTAAGAATTTTGCAATATACTGAAGAACCTTGAGTAAGGGTAAAAATACTAGAGTATGAAAAAGAGTAATCCTGAGGGTACAAGGGTAGAAGGTTTGACGCAAAGTTAAATAAATAAACGAAATGAACGAAGGAGGGGACATTTATAAGCGTTCCGCGACTTTTCGCGTCCAGGGACAGCTAACCGATGGCTGACACGCATTTAAGGCCATTATGACATGATTGACGAAACGTTTCAGGATTTTTGTCGTTTTTATCACGGCGTATCGAAGAAGGAATCGAGGAGCTCATGTCGTTTCTCGTCATTTACTCTCCGAGAAACGAGGGGACTATCTGTATGCGGGTAAAACTGGACTCATGGTATACCTCGATCTCCGATAAGATAAACCAAGCTAGAGACATGATGACAAGGGACCGGAATCAAGGCAAGGGTCTCATCGAGTCAAAGTCCGGGGGCATGACACCCACCCTCGAGAACATCGGGGTCATGATTCGGGATCGGTCCTAACCCTGAAAGACTTCGGAGAATATTGTCGGGAAATCAAGCACAACCAACAAAAGGCCGTAATATCCGCGACCAGCCGGATATCACGGCGTGGATCTCGGCATGTATCGATGAAGAATCGGCAATCAGTTAAACAAAAGATTTTTTACCTTTTATGGAGTTGTACCTAGAGTAGGACTTCCCTATTATATAAAAGGGGCCTGATAATTCATGAAGACACATTGTAACACGTATTTAAAAGCAATATACTACTAATTTTACTGTTATCAAAAGCTATTTTTCTTGTTCATCAATATTGGCCACCGTGAGCCTGGATCGAGGGTGAACGTTAGACTAAGGCTGGAATCATCCTCCTCGCGTGGTTTGAATTTACTATATATTTATTTGTTCATTCTAACTCAATTTATCGTTTTGTATCAAATTAATCCGCGTATTTTTAAAACCGCTTACATCTTTAATTGTTATTCGATTTTGAGGGCAAACAATATCCTTTACTTTTTTTTCAAATTTTCAACTCTGCTTCCTTTATAATTTTAATCACGCCTAATCCACTGCTCCCCATAAACCAAAGCTCATCAAATCTGATATTTTAACCTTATCCATTCCATAACTTCTATTTTCCTTAAAGTAAAATTAAGTAGTTACTCAGGATCTAGGCTGAGTCCGTTGCTATAAGCATTCCATAACTTCAGCCTTCCAACAACTCGAAATTTGTTTTCTTTTCTGCTAAAGAGCTATATGCCCCATAATGACCAAGCTCCCAATATTTATGAATCAAATGATTATTTTGAAATATAGGGACCTAAAAACACTCACAAATACAGATTATTCAAATAACTTCTTCCTGCCTCAATATGCTTTCGCTGGATTATAACCTTTAC
Source organism: Nicotiana attenuata (assembly GCF_001879085.1). Lineage (NCBI taxonomy): Eukaryota > Viridiplantae > Streptophyta > Magnoliopsida > Solanales > Solanaceae > Nicotiana > Nicotiana attenuata. The sequence goes on from NW_017679218.1 coordinate 4,260, forward strand.
CCTCACAAATATTTTAAAGAGTAATGTTTGACTGCGGCATAATTTGAAACAAGTTAGTAGTATATAATATCTAATGTTTGTTCGTAGACCAATATTCTAATTTTTCTCTTGTAGACTAAACGAGGCTGTAACCACCATAGTTATCTAAATTACTGACCCTAACGACCATTGGTACTGAGATTGACTTCCACAAAATCTACTTTCCAAATGTGGATGGACTCATTATGAATTTGTCAGGAAAATACTTGCCGAATGCTAATGCTTTTCCCACTATCTAAATTCCAATTTTTTTTAAAATTCTTTGAACCTTCCTTTAAACTACCACAAATTTTCTTATCCTTTCCTATCTCACCATTATAAATAGCCATGCACATGAAAACTAAAGGTACACAATAAACAAGCTTCTTCAAATTTCTGATAACTTTGAAAAAAAAAAAAAAATACTTCAAACTTTGCCAAAATGGTTCATGAAAAGCAAGTGATAGAGGAAGTATCCGGCTGGCTTAGAGTGTTCGATGACGGTTCAGTAGACCGGACTTGGACCGGTCCACCCGAAGTCAAATTCATGGCCGAGCCAGTCCCACCCCATGACGACTTCATCGACGGCGTTGCCGTCAAAGATATAGTCGCCGACGATAACTCCGGCAGCCGTCTTCGCATCTACTTACCTGATCGAAGCGACAGTTCCGTCAATAAGCTTCCCGTCATTCTTCACTTCCACGGCGGCGGCTTTTGCATCAGCCAAGCTGATTGGTTCATGTACTACACTGTCTACACGCGCCTAGCGCGCGCGGCCAAAGCTATAATTGTCTCCGTCTTCCTCCCCCTCGCGCCGGAGCACCGCCTCCCCGCTGCCTGCGATGCCGGTTTCGCCGCCCTCCTCTGGCTCCGAGACCTCTCCCGGCAGCAAGGACACGAGCCCTGGCTCAACGAGTACGCAGATTTCAACCGAGTATTCCTCATCGGAGACAGCTCCGGCGGGAACATAGTCCACCAAGTCGCCGTCAAAGCCGGCGAGGAAAACTTATCTCCAATGCGACTGGCCGGCGCAATTCCGATCCATCCAGGTTTTGTGCGGTCCTATCGGAGCAAATCGGAGCTAGAACAAGAGCAGACGCCGTTTTTAACATTAGATATGGTGGATAAATTTCTAGGATTAGCTTTACCTGTAGGAAGCAATAAGGATCATCCAATAACATGTCCGATGGGAGAGGTGGCGCCGGCGGTGGAGGAGCTTAAATTACCGCCTTATCTGTACTGTGTGGCGGAGAAAGATCTGATAAAGGACACTGAAATGGAGTTTTACGAAGCTATGAAAAAGGAGGAAAAGGATGTAGAGCTGTTTATTAATAATGGAGTGGGACATAGCTTTTATCTGAACAAAATTGCTGTTAAAATGGACCCTGTAACTGGTTCTGAAACTGAAAAACTTTATGAAGCCGTTGCAGAGTTCATCAGCAAGCACTAAAAGGAGAAAATTTGTGGTTTTGCATGTATATTTGTTTGTTGCATGTTCAAGATTTTGATGTACCGTCTTGATTGTCACGTTCTAATGGTTTTGTAATTATAATTATGAGGAGTAAATTTCTATTGTTGCGTAGAAATGTTTTTTCTTTGGTAGTAAAAGTTTATTTGTAATCTATATATATCTATCTATGTATCTAAGCACGAAGGCCCTTAGCGAAATGTCGTTCGCCTTTTTTACCCTTTCAAAATAGATTTCACACTAGACAAAATAGTCATTTAATAAATTTTTTAATAGTTAGGAGTTCTAAATCAACTAAATTTTGTACATTATTTTCCTAATATTAGATTCTAAATCAAGTAAAATTTTGCATACTAAAAAATTCTTGTCTAAACTTCTATATATTGAAGCCCAACGTATGCTATAAACATGAAAAAACTAAACAAGATTTCCTTTTTTGAGAAAAAGAAAACTTACGACTTAGAATAGGTTGTAGATTGCTTCGTTGGCCAATGAAGTATTACTTTTTTGTCCTAATTTTAGTATAAAAATATTCAACTTTCAAATAATCTTTTTATCTATATTTACCTTTACAAAAGTAAGAAAAAGAACAAGAAGCTCAAACAATTAATATTCTTTAATTACAATTAGTGCAAAAAAGTGTTAAGCAAAATTATAATTATAATACTATTTTAGAACATTATTTTATGTCTTTATTATTAGGATGCTAAGCATGAAAACCTAATCAAACCTAACGATACTACTAGGGAAGTAAATGAATTTAAGTGGACTTCATTTTCTAATTTCTCATATTATTCAATGAGAATACATGTCATATCTACTTTTGAAATTCTAATTACAATTAAATCTAGCTTCTAGATATCGTTTTTGTATAATATTTGAAAAGTACATTGATTAAGACAAATTACTAACTAGATATTTAAGAATATAAAAGACAAAGAGAGAAGGAAAAATGGTTGAGAGTTTTATAAACATAAAAAATTCAAAAGTAAAATATTAGAACAATTTTTACTCTTCAACAATGCAAATTTTTTATTGGAAAAAATTATAATTACAATAAAAAATATTCAAAACTATGAATGAGCTAATATATGAAGAACTTGAATAGACAAAACACATACTATTTCCTTTAATGCTTAGAACAAATTTAAGTCTTTGAATTAATAATTAGCAAAAGAATTCACTTTAATTATTTTTTAAATTCATCATATAAGTAAATTAGTTTTCAGGTTAGCAAAAAATTTAGGATACACAAATTTATCTCCATAAAAGGTGCAAGTGAAAAAATAAACAATTTAGTTAAAGAATTTGTATTAAGAGTCCAATTAGTAAAAATGTAAACTAAAAATAATAAAGATGAAATAGTGTGTGACGACCCAAAGGGTCATCACCTGTTTCCTCATCCGTTCCGTGCTTTCGAGGCCTTGAAAACCTCATTTTTTACTTGCCTCGTTTGCGTGCGCAGTCCGGGCGCATAGCCGAAAAGCTTTTATGTTGAAATATGTGAATTCTGTGAAAAATTTGAAGAATTTTGATATTAATATGTTTAAGGTTGACTTCGGTCAACATTTTGGTAAACGGACCCGGACCCGAGATTGG
>NW_017679218.1:7830-12239 GCF_001879085.1 Nicotiana attenuata
TAGCAGTATTTTCTGCTAATTTTTGCTCACGTGATTTCCTCTTACGCGATCGCAATCTTCAGCCCGCGATCACGTTCCTTTCGGCCCTTTGCTCTTTCGCGTTCGCGTACTTGATCACGCGATCGCACTGCCTCAGCAACTCCTTCAATGCGTTCGCACCAGGTAGGTTGCGATCGCATAGACCTAAGTTTTCGGACCCCCAGTACTTCCCCTACGCGATCGCGTTGACCTATTTCGTCGTAACCCTTCGCGATCGCATCCCTATATCCGCGATCGCGTAGGGCAAATTCGCCCAGTTATTTTAAAGCCTAAAAACAGAACCAGTGACGGGATTTCTTCATTCTTTTCACACGGGCTCTCCTCTTAAACCCTCCATAGACGAAATTCAAGCTCTCCTTCCGCCATAACCCTTCGGGTAAGTAATCTTAGCATCTTTCCCTCATTATTTCTTCATCTAATTACTAAATTCCTAGCCCTAAAACATGAAATCAAGGTAGAAATTATGGGTTTTGGGTAGAGTTAGGGTTTGAGAATTTTGGGTGATTCAACCTCAATTTGGGGTCGAATCTTAAAACAAATTATATATTTGCACTCGTGGGGTTATGGGTGATCGGGTTTTGGTCCGAGCTTAGAGTTTGGACCATGTAGGCCCGGTGTCTAATTTTGGTATTTTTGGAATAATGCTAGAAAATTCATATCTAGGCTATGGGATGTTGCCCTTGAGTCTTTATTGATATTATTGAATTAATCATGCCTAGATATCACTGTTTCAGAGTCGGATTGTAGAGGAAAGGCGGTCTTTGAAGGTTGATTGCTATTCTTGGGGCCGAGGTAAGTGTTTGGTTTAACCCTAGCTCGAGGGAATAGGAGTTGAATCTTGTTGTTAATTGCTATGTGATCGAGTATGATGTATAGGCATGGTGACGAGTATCTATACATTGGTGTCTAGCATGACCGTGAATCCTTATAATGTGATTATCATGATTTGGTTGTGAACTCCGTGTTTATGGGAGGATTTCTAGCTGCTGTGAATAACATGTGAACGGTAATATGATCACTTGATTCCTGGGAGCATTGGCTCAAATTGTGATACGAATATTGAAAGTATACGAAAAGACTTGATTCTTTGGAGCGTTGGCTCCAAGTAGTAAAGTGAATTAAAAGATAAGGAAAGTAAGAAAGAGAAAGTGTTGTTGATTATTCCCTCGCCGGGATGTTTGGTTGCATTTGTTGAATTCTTTCCCTTGCCGGGATGTTTGTCAAATATTTGCTTATTTTTATGCCCCTTTATTGTGACTGTTATTTGGGGAGTCGAGCTGTTAAATGATATTAAGGATCGGGTTGCGCGCCGCAACAATGATATTGAGGATCGGGTTGCACGCCGCAACAATAAAATGTGAGGATCGGGTTGCGCGCCGCAACAATGGTACATGATAAATGATATGGGTCGAGTTGCACGCCGCAACAGTGGTATTTGTGGAGCGGGTTGCACGCCGCAACAATAGTAATTATGGAGCGGGTTGCACGCCGCAACAGTTATTGAGGCTATGTGTTTGTATTTGAGTATTGATTCTTTATTCTTTGTGAACCTACGCTGTTTTTAGTTGTTACTCTGGATTGTTGTTAATATTGTATCCCCCTTAGCATGTTTCCCCTCCCATGTTGTTAATTGCCTTGTATTCGATTTCCGCTGTATATTTATGACTGCACAGGTTTATGTGGTGTCCGGTCTAGCCTCGTCACTACTTCGCCGGGGTTAGGCTAGACACTTACCAGCACATGGGGTCGGTTGTGCTGATGCTACACTTCTGTGCATTTTTGCAGAGGTCCAGGGTTTGAGGAGCAGCAGCAGCAGTAGTTCGGAAGCAGGCAATTCATATTCACGAGACTGACGTAGCCTTGCAGGCGTCCGCAGGCCCGGCGTCTCTTCTCATTGTTTTCTTTTAGACTGTTGCCTCCTTGTTTCGAGACAAACAGCTGTTATATCTCTTTCAGACCTTTGTATTTAGTTTATTCTTAGTGGTTCGTGAGTAATGTGACATCAAATCTTGGGTAGAGGTTGTTTTTGACTATTCCGCGTTTTAAATTCATCATTTTAAGACAGACTTCCGCTATTGTTCTTATTAGACTTTATGTTCTATATTGATGTTATAAACTGTTAAAGATAATTGCTAGTGATGGAAAGGTAATTAAGTTGGCTTGCCTAGCTACCACGAGTAGGCGCCATCACGACTCTGATGGTGGGAAATCCGAGTCGTGACATAGTGGAAGACAAAATATATTCTAAATAAGTTGTCGTGAATTATTATTATTATTATTATTATTATTATTATTATTATTATTATTATTATACGGCAACATTTTTTCTATATTAAGTTAATAGTTGTAAAATAGTAACTCAAAATCAATTATTTTTAGACTTTATATTGTCACTTATTTTTTTTTTCTATGAGCTATAAAGCCAAACCTCATCATTTATCAAGACCAAAAGATTCAATTTTTCAAATTATTTGATTTATCTTTATTAATAAAAATATTTTTATTTTTTTTAAGTATTAGGCGGTAGAAATAACAATAATTTTCATAAGATATTCCCATAAAAAATCTCACAAATTACAATAAGGTATATGCAGACTTCTATGGGGAAGATTTTTTCCTTTATTGAGCTAACAAAATGGGATCAACAGTTTATTTTTTGTTTTTTTGGGCAAATTATACTACTAGGCGTGCCTAGTAGTTTTTTTTATTAATAATGAAACAACAAGGCCACCAAGGAAAAGTACATGTAAGGGGGGCATGGACCTTACCTTACACTTCCTATAGAGGCATGAAAAACCTCATCTTCTAGCATGCATGTAAAAAATAGGAACTTGAAAGTACAAGGTACTCTATGATCGCCATAGAGTTTATAACACACTCTATGATGCTATTACAAGTGATGATGCTTTGAAAATGATAAACTAAAACAATGTAGAAATCTTGCCCCTCATTTATCAAACTTGTGAGTTCTTCAATTTGAACTTCCTTAAAATCCTCTTTAACTGTCTTCAAATAATCTTCAAAATTCTTCATTTCTTCTCGGATCTATTGGATCTCGTAGATGTGGAGGTGGCAACCCCTTTTTGCTTTGCAGCTCTCATTGGGAGTTGCCTGAGTGTTATTTCTTGCTTCACCTTCTTTTTCTCACTATGCTTAGGAGATAAGTCTCCTTTCGTAGCCGCCTCTTCCTGACAAGATTCAATCAGTTCATCTACTTTTGCTTCGTCGGAAATGGCAACACGTAAATTGGCCTCAAGTTTTTTATTAGCTTCTTCTTGTATAACCATCCATACTGGTTCATGCCTCTTCAATCTCTTTGCACTACATGGTTCGTATCTCTTTGCTACTGAAAGTTTCCGTATTTGTGACGTCATTTTTGAGCCATTTGAATGTGCACAATTATGAGGTTTTGGACTGTCCAGTGCATTCAATAGTGCCCGGTCATGGTCTGAAATCAAAGCGTTGTTTGAAATTTCACCTGATGCTGCGTTTGGACCAGTAGGGACAACCCAGGTGCTTTTGGACTTAGTTCTTTCTCCCGCATATTGTGCTCCTTAACTGTTTCAACATATTGCAACTGTTGAACCTTCTGCTTGATCCCTGTTGATGCATTTGATTTAGCATTACTGACTATTTGTGTGCTGGTCGGATTTGTGTTTTTCTTAACAGTTGCCCGATAACTGTCCGCTGAATCAACGTCATTATCTTTCTCCATTTCTGCCTGATCTGCCCAGCTTTTGGGTACTGCAGAAATCATCATGGCATGATCCTGTAGATTGTGTAGTGGGTGCACTCAGTCTTCTGAACAATTAACTGTATCGTTGGATGGAATATGTTTGTTAGATGTGTTGAGTCCAACCTTGTAAATTGTATTGTTATCAAACTCTGCTTTGTCGAGTTGCATTATAGGAATTGGAGATCGATTTCTAGTGAAAGCTTGCATTGGATTCATATTCTTCAAACTTTGTGAGCCAAGAGCAGTCAAATTTACAGCCACTGGAGTCAAGGAGCTGTTTTGATCTGCAGCATTACTCTCCACCAACTGCAAATTCTCTTCAGTGTTCATCCCATCGACCACATTCGTATTGTAAAGAGCATCAAAATGATTCTGCTCAGCCTGCTGCATTTTGTTCTTTTTTGGAGTTTGTTTTGAAATGAGGGATTAGGGTAGGTCGTTCAGGGTTAAAAAAGGTAAGGGGGGTTTATTGATCAACGGCCTGGATCAATAATAGGAACCGGGCGGATTTTAAATTGGGTCGGGGCCGGAAAAAAGAAATTGGGCTGGTTTAATTGGGGTATAATTGGGTCAATTTAAGGGCCAAAATTGAAATGGTAAAATAGGCTGTAATTGAAATAAATGAGGCTAAATG
>NW_017679218.1:15040-17834 GCF_001879085.1 Nicotiana attenuata
TCTTTTTATCGTTCGAGCCAACGCTCCAAAGAATTTACAATTCATAATTAGTCCTCATACTCTTCACACTGCATAGAATTCATCAATTAACATGGAAGAGTCATAACAATATCAGGATAAGTACATACAAGGACCCACGGTCATGCTAGACACCGGTGTATATATACTCGTCACCATGCCTATACACCGTACTCGATCATTTGCAATTAGCAAATAATAACACTCTAATCCTATTCCTTCAAGCCAAAGTTAGATCAAACACTTACCTCGAATGCTCCAAACTCAACTCAATCCTCTAGTACAGCTTTACCCCTCGAATTCACCACCAAACCACTCGAATCTAATCACAAATTACTTGAATGTATCAACAACTGCTAATCGAATCAATTTGAATGCATGAAAAATGAATTTCCCAAAGTTTTACTCAAAAATTCCCAAAATACCCCCATCCCCATGTGGTCAAAACCCGAGGTTCAAACCAAAACCCGATTACCCATTCCCCCATGAACTCAGATATGTGAGTTATTTTGGAATCGGACCTCAAATTGAGGTCCAAAACCCCCAAATTTAGGAACCCTAGTTTTACCCTAAATTCCCAAATTCCCCCATTAAAATCTTTGTTTTGAAGTTGAAATTATGTTTAAGGATGTTAAGGAGTATAGAAAATCAGTTAGAAATCACTTACCAATCGTTTTGAAGAAGAAGAATCGTTTGGAAAATCGCCACTTATGTTTTGGATTTTGAAAAAGTGAAGAAATGATTGAAACTCCCGACTTTATATACTTTACTGAAGACCCGGCGCGGACCGCACAAAAATACCCCGCGGCCGCGCCGAGTAAGGGAGGGAAAACGACTCTCTGAACCTACCCAGCGCGGACCGCACTGATCTGGTGCGCGGCCGCGCTGGTCGACTTACCTCTTGGCCCTCTGAACCCAAGCCACGCGGACCGCACAGAAATGTACCGCGGCCGCGCGGCTTCCAGCGCTGACCACGCGGAATTGAGCGCGGGCGCGCTGGGGGCCTGCAACCCCTGAACCTGCAACTTCAGAATGTTTCTAAGCCTAAGACCTTCCGGAACCCACTCAAAACTCACCCGAGCCCTCGGGGCTCCAAACCGAGCATGCAAATGAACTCATAAACATACTACTGACTCATCCGTGCGATCAAATCGCTCAATCAACATCATGAATCATCAAATTGGGCCTCAATACCCATGATTTCCTTCCAGTTTCCATAGAACATTAAGTTTATATTTTCTAGCTCACAACACGTCAAATGACGTCCAAATTAAACCAAACTTTACAGAAATTGTTTAGACCACATATAACACTTGTACCGGGCATCGGAACTAAAATACGAGCCCGATACCACAGTCTTCTAAACAAATATCACTTTCCAATTTCTTTAATTATTTTTAGAAAACAATTTCACGTAAAAATTCATTCCTCTGACTCGGGACCTCGGAATTTGATTCCGGGCACACCCCCAAGTCTCATATTTTCCTACAGACCCTCCAGGACTGTCGAATCACGAGTCCGGGTCCGTTTGCCCAAAACGTTGACCGAAGTCAAACTTAATCAATTAAAACATCAAAATTTTATTATCTTTCTCACAAATTCATATTTAAACGTTCCGGCTACGCGCCCGGACTGCGCACACAAATTCGAGGCAACCCCCAAGTGAGGTTTTCACGGCCTCAGAAATACAGAGTGAGTAAGAATACAAGTGATGACCCTTTGGCTCGTCACATTCTCCACCTCTAAAACAACCGTTCGTCCTCGAACGAACAAGAGAAAGAAGTACCCGAGTCAGGAAAAAGATGGGGATAACGGCTCCACATAACAGACTTGGACTCCCAGGTCGATGCCTCAGGAGGCTGACCTCTCCACTGAACACGAACAGAAGGAAAACTCTTAGACCTCAACTGATGAACCTGCCGGTCTAGAATAGCTACCGGCTCGTCCTCATATGATAAGTCCTTGTCCAACTGGACAGTACTGAAGTCTAACACATGGGTAGGATCGCCGTGATACCTCCAAAGCATAGATACATGGAAAACTGGGTGCACGGCTGATAAGCTAGGTGGCAATGGAAGTCTATAAGCCACCTCTCCTACTCGGTCAAGAATCTCAAACGGACCGATGTACCTAGGGCTAAGCTTGCCCTTCTTTCCGAACCTCATCACGCCCTTCATAGGCGACACTCGGAGCAATACTCGCTCACCAATCATGAAAGCTACATCTCGGACCTTACGGTCTGCATAAGTCTTCTGCCTAGACTGAGCTGAACGAAGCCTCTCCTGAATAATCTTGACCTTATCTAAGGCCTCCTGAACTAAGTCTGTACCCAACAGCTGAGCCTCTCCCGGCTCGAACCAGCCAACTGGAGACCGACATCGCCTCCCATACAACGCCTCATATGGAGCCATCTAGATGCTAGACTGGTAGCTGTTGTTGTAGGCGAACTCTGCTAAGGGCAAAAACTGGTCCCACGAGCCTCCAAAATCAATGACACTGGCTCGGAGCATATCCTCCAATATCTGAATAGTCCTCTCGGATTGGCCGTCCGTCTGAGGATGGAACGCTGTGCTCAACTGAACCTGGGTGCCTAACTCCTGCTGAACTGATCTCCAGAAGCGCGAGGTAAACTGCGTACCCCGGTCTGAAATGATAGATACCGGCACCCCATGAAGGCGAACAATCTCTCGGATGTAGATCTCAGCTAACCTTCCGATGAATAAGTGGCTGCAACAGGAATGAAATGCGCTGACTTGGTCAGCCTATCAACAACGAC
>NW_017679219.1:0-17832 GCF_001879085.1 Nicotiana attenuata
ATTTCAAACTTAATCGGTAAGTTTCGGGACGGGCCCGGGGCCCCGAGCGTCAATCGGGCGAGGCTCGAGTGAAGTTGGAAATTTTGGGAAGGAGCTGAAGCTCCCAGCTATCTGTCATAACTGCACCTGCGGTTGGTCGGCCGCAGGTGACAAACCGCAGAAGCGGTATTCCTCTCGCAGATGCGGCCAAGCCAGGCCAGGCCCAAAGCCGCAGAAGCGGCTATTTTTCCGCAAAAGCGGCTTGTATCTCGCAGATGCGGCCCAGCAGCCTAGTTGAGATTCCACAGAAGCGGACGCCTTTTCGCATATGCGGTGGGCGCAGGTGCGGCCCAGGACCGCAGATGCTGAAATCACTGAAGCAGTGAGCTTCATTTATTACGGGCTCTAGGCCATTTTTGCTCACTTTCACTCATTCAATGGGCGATTTTGGAGCTCTTGGGAGGGGAATTTCACCTAGCATCTTGAGGTAAGTTCATGCTATTTATTTCTAAGTTTAATGCTTGAGTCTTGGGTAGATTAACACACAAAAATAAGGAAAAATTATGGGATTAGAGCAAAACCTAGGGTTTTAATAAAACTTAAATTTTACCACGAAATTTGTTATGGAATGAAGTAGAAATCATATATTATTGATTCTTAGGCTATAGAGAACAACTTTCTTCGAAAAATTTCGGAATCCGGGCACGTGGGCCCGGGGTCGAATTTTAGGGAACTTGTGTTTAAGGTCGGGAAATTACTTTAGTAATTAAAATGCGAAGTCTTGAGCTTGTATTGACTAGTTCCTACCTCGTTTAATTAGTTTTGGATCGTTCGGCTCCAAATTGAGGGTTTGAGCACGTTTTGGAGCGAGGTGAGTCTCATTTCTAACCTTGTAAGAGGGAATTGTACCCATAGGTGAGTTAATTAATCATGTGTTGCTAATTTTGGGGCTACGCACGCACGAGGTGACGAGAGTCCGTGCATAGCTACTATTATGTTAATTGTCCGAGTAGTTTAGGACCCGTATCATGCTATGTTGGTAAATGTCTATATCCTTTCATGTTAATGAGATCACTTAGGACTTGTTAGAAGTTGGAAACAATGTATACGAACGCATGTACTCACTTGATAACTCGTATGAATTTATTTGACTATGATTGTGCCTTATGTGCCCTCTTGATGATGATTGCTATTTGTGGATCGGGCCGATCGCCTCGGTAGAAATAGATGCATCTATGGTTCGCGCCATTCGACCCTCTGGTAGTGCATATTTCTTTTTATGTTGGACCGGGCCGTACGACCTCGGCATAATGTGTGCATGTTATCTATGTAAATTCATATTCATGACTAGCCTTGCTAAATGCCCTGAAATATAAATGGCTAATTATGAAATTATCTAGGGAATGACTTATCGCTTCATGCTATAAATTGCTATATATATATATATGCGTAGTAAAACACTTCTTATATTAATTGACCCTAGTAAGTGTCAAGTCGACCTCTCGTCTTTACTTCTTCGAGATTAGACGAGATACTTACTGGGTACATATTGTTTATGTACTCATATTACGCTTCTGTACTTAATTGTACAGGATCTGAGGCAGGTACATCTGGTTATCAGTCTGGTGCGTACGCTTGATCGTAGTCCGAGATTCCACGGTGAGCTGCTCCTTTCCTATGCCGACCAGCAACGTGATGGAGTCTTTCTGTATTTTTGCTGTCTATTCTAGTTCAGACAGTAGGGTAGATTATTCTTTTGTGTATTCTACTAGATGCCCATATACTTGTGACATCAGGTCTTGGCACATACATTAGTAGACTATACTTTTGGGATTGTATAACTATTTCGGTTCGATGCAAATTATTTTTTCTTTTAAATTCAAATTTAGAGTTTGTGCTAACTGTTTGGGAAAGTAAAACTAGAACTTATAAATATTTTCGCATTGGCTTCCCTGTCAACGTTGTTAGGCGCCATCACGACCTAGTATGAAATTGGGTCGTGACAGAAATGCTTACAAAACGTGAAATTTTTGTGCTAAAAATATATACATTTCATGTCGTTTTGTAAGTGAAATTTTGTTTTATACAATCTGAACTCTGAAGCGAATACTTATAAGCCATATTGCTGCAACATTAATTGTAAAGAGTTGTTTCCTTATGGGTCAATGGAAAACAACGCACGGATTTCATTGGCCAATTGCTATTATTATAAAATTCGAAAAAATAATATCAAAGTCCACTTGCATATATTAAAATACAGACTTCCAATTGATGACATTAGTTATTAATTTTTAATTATCTACCACACCTACGTGCCCAATCCTAGGAAGAAAGTCTCCTGTCATCATCATATATTGTTATCTAATTAAATATTGTTAAGAATGTGATCACTTTAGAGTATTTATTAGATGGGTGAATGACATAGTTACCCACAAAAATAAAATTATTTATCCTTATCTATTTATTTGTTTTTCTACCCATCAAATTAATTACATTTTTTACCTATAGTAGTTTTTGCGGGGAATTTTCTCTTTCTTCTCCAATTCTTTTTTATTTCTATACTTCTTTTTTTTTTCGGAAAAGGGACAAAAATATCCTAGAACTATTAAAAATAGATCAATAATACCCTCTGTTTACCTTTTGGCTCAAAAAAGTCCTTACCGTTACTCAATTGGAGCAAAAATGCCCTTCCCAACTAACGGAGCACCACGTCAGACAGCCTCAAAAACCAAAACCTTCCAACCACCTGATTCTTCCTTTTCCTTGAACAACTCTAACACCACATAAATTTATGCTCCAAGTGTGTCGAAAGCATTGGATTCAATTGAACCCGATAGTTCTATAGTGCATCCGCCCCTAACGTCAGCCCTCTGCCATTGATTCACCTGCACATTGGGTCATCTACTACACCCAGCCTTAAATCAACTTGAAAAAAAAAGATCTTGATTGCAAAAGATGCACAAACTGAAATCCTCAACAAAAATCTTTCCCCTTTCATCCTTTTCTGGTGACAACTTCCAATAGGGGGTGTGAAAGAGAAATGCTCCCGGGCAGCGGTGGTATCTCTGCTCCCTTCAAAATAATTTTAGTCAATGAAGATGGTGAGAGTTGGTCTCACAAATGATGGAGAATCGAAATTTTTGGAAGTAGTCTTGGTCCTCCAAAGAAATGGGAGGTACCTGATTCTTTTCCTTTTTATGGTGATTGGTGAAGGTGGTAAATTTTTGTAACGACCCGACCAGTCATCTTGAGCTCTAGCGCATTGTTCAGCAGTCTGAGGCCATGAACAGCTTCATTTCAGGTATTATGACTTGTACGCGTGGTCGAGATTGAATTTCGGGAAGTCCAGGGTTGATTTGGAAAGAGAATTCTCATTTCGGAAGCTTAAAGTTGAAAGAATGAACTAGGATTGGAATTTTGAGTAAACGACCTCGGAATCGGGATCTGAAGGTTCCAGCAGGTTTGTATGATGATTTCGGACTTGGGCGTATGCCCGGATCGGGTTTTGGATAACCCGGGAGCGTTTTGGCGCCTATTGTGGAAGTTAGCATTTTTTAAGAAATTTCATAAGTTTGGCTTGAAGTGCATTTCAGTGTTATCGATGTCCTTTTGGGATTCCGAGTCTGTGAATAGCTCCGTATCGGAAGTGAATTCGGAGGTCCGTAGGTCATTTTGGAGTCATTTGGCTAAAGATAGAAATTTGAAGGTTCTGAGAAGTTTTATCGGAAGTTGACTTTTTGATATCGGGGTCGGAATCCGGTTCCGGAAGTTGGAATAGGTCCGTAATGTCGAATATGACTTGTGCGCAAAATTTGAGGTCAATCGGACGTGATTTGATAGGTTTAAACATCGGAAATAGAAGTTTGAAATCTTAAGGTTCATTAAGCTTGGATTGGAGGTCGACTCGTGATTTTAGCATTGTTTGTGGTGATTTGAGGCTTCGAGCAAGTCCGTGTAATGACTTTGGACTTGTGCGGGTGTTTGGTTTGGAGCCCTGGGGGCTTGGGTGAGATTCGGGATCGCTTCGGAATGATTTTCTAAGAAATTGGATTGCTGGTACTGGTATGATCGCAATTGCGATGCATGGGTCGCAAATGCGACCTTGCATTTGCGAGTTCCTTCTCGCATTTGCGAGCCTGGGTTCCAGGGGGAAAGTTCGCAATTGCGAAACGGGGGATGGGAATTGCGAGGCTATGATCTTCGCATTTGCGAAACTTTGTCGCAAATGCGACATCGCATTTGCGAACCTGGGAGGCTGGGGCATAGTTCGCATTTGCGACGTTTTGTGTCGCTTTTGCGAGGCCTGAAGGGTTCGCATTTGCGAAACCCCTGTCGTAAATGCGACATCTGAGGGCTGTGTCCAGTTATTTAATTCGAAACTTAGCCCATTTCCCTCATTTCCCACTTGGCCTTAGGCGATTTTTGAGAGCATTTGAGGAGGGATTTCATCATCATCAAAGAGGTAAGTAATTTCTACACATCATAAGTTAAATACATGGATTATGGGTAGATTTAACATGTGAAGATTAAGGAAAATCAAGCATTTTAGATGAAAAACCTAGAATTTGGTAAAAACAAGATTTAACCACGAAAATTGTTAGGGAATGGAGTAAAAATCATATAATCTTGATTCTTATGTTATGGGCAAACTTTATCTTCGAAAAATTTCGGATTCCGGGCACGTGGGCCCGAGGGCATTTTTGTCAACTTTTCGATCGGGGTTGGTAATTTCTATAAATTGGATTGTAATGAGTAATTGAGCATATATTAATGGATTTGTATAATCAGTGGCTAGTTTTGGAGCGTTGTGTGTCGATTTAAGTCTTCAGAGGAGCGTGGAATGCCGGTTATGGATCTTCGGAGCGAGGTGAGTCTCCTTTCTAACCTTTTAAGAGGGAATTGTCCCCATAGGTGAAATAATTGATTATGTGCTCCTATTTGTGGGGGCTACGTACGCACGAGGTGACGAGAGTCCGTGCGTAGCTACTATTATGCTATTGTCCGGGTAGTTAGGACCCAAAAACATGTTATACTTGGATTATTTACGAACCTATTGATAGCTTGAATTGCTTAAATCACATCGAATTAGTAAACGAATTTCTAAACAGATAAATTTTCATTTTTCTTAAATGGTTAAAAGAGGATTTGTTTTCATTGGATAATTACTCTGTGTGGACTTCTTGATTGACTGTCTGTGTGTTTATTTATGGAACGGGCCGAACGTCTCAGCAGATTAAATAGATGCATCTATAGGCACGCCGTCGACCCTCGGCAAGTGCACAGTTCAATTCTGTTGGATCGGGCCGTCGCCTCGGCATTATATGCGCATGCTTGTATTGCTGCTTTGAACTTGATTAAGTTATTATTGCCTCTTCATGGCTTGAAAACCTTTGGATAATTACGAGAAGGAAATTTTGGAAATTTCCTATAAAAGAATTAATTGTTTACTTGTTTCAAACTATTGAATTAAAAAAAATCTTGTTTATAGAAATCCGCAATTTAATGTTTTATTGATATCACATTATTGGACCCTTAGTATGTGTCGAAGTCGACCATCTCGTCTCTACTTCTTCGAGATTAGGCGGGATACTCATTGAGTACACGTTGTTTACGTACTCATACTACACTTCTGTGCATTTTTGTTGCACAGGTATATGTTACTCTAGCGGCCTACTGGGCGTAGCAGCACGGATGATTCGGGGACTAGGTGAGTTGCATTATTCGAGGCGGCCCGCAGCTAGTAAAGTTCCTTCCAGTAAATTGTATTTTCTTTCTGTCCACTGTATTCCGGACGGATGTTGTATTGTATTTTATTTCCTTATCAGTAGATGCTCATGCACTTGTGACACCGGGTTCTGGGATGGTTTTCAAATATTTTGTATTGATTGCTAGTAGTTAATTTGAATTGAAGCAGTTATCTTTTTACTTATGAAATTTAAAGGAAAATCTTGGTTTTCAAAATTGTTAAAATTGGAGTTTAATTAAGTATTTGGTTGGCTTGCCTGACAGCGGTGTCCGGCGCCATCACGACCCTTAGTGGATTTTGGGTCGTAACAATTTTGGACGGCATGATTAAGAAGAACAGGAATGGAGGCATGGTGGATTTTTTGCTGGTTTTGCTATAGGTTTAGATAATGAATATAATATTTGAATAAGAAACTAAAAAAAAAATCTACAGCCGTTTATTTAGTGGACCTTCAAAGCTTTTAGTAGATTCAATGGCAGTCACTTGCAATGGTTTAATTTTTCGAAAACGACGAGCATGATAAAAGAATGAAGAGTCCGTCCACGCTGGAGTTCCATATCAGCAATATTATAACATTTTAATTTTGGTTTCATCTGACGTGGTGCTCCGTTGGTTGTGAAGGGCGTTTTTGCTCCAATTGATTAACGGCAAGGACTTTTTTGGGCCAAAAGGTAAACGTAGGGCATTATTGATCTATTTCTAATTGTTCAAGGGCATTTTTGGCCCTTTTCCGTTCTTTTTTCCATTTTTTCTTTCTTTTCTCCTTTTCTTTTTTCTCGTTTTCTTCTTCTTCTTTTTTTTCCTTCTCTTTTATTCATTTATTTTTTTCTCAAATCGTATTATTGTTATTTTTACCATAACTTATTTCACACCCAAATTTGACTCCTTCTTTATTTTTTTCTTTTTATTTATTTTCTTTATTTCTTGTTTTTGTTTTTTAATTCCACGTGATTGTCATGCAAACCTTGATCTCCTTCCCTACAAATATCAGTACACACTCTACCAATAGTAGTAACACAACCAGTTATGGAGCAAGAAAATATAATCTACGCCCATCAAATCTCCATATATACTAGTTAGAATAGAAATGATAATAAAATATTGAAAAATGCAATAAAAATATAAGTAGCAAATAAGACTTCTAGTACCATATGATACCAATATGGTATACATGTGTACCAACAAAGTATATGATCGCACTAGAATATTGCTACAACTATCTGCGACTATACTACTGTACCAAAACATTAAAGGATGTAATAAAAGTATAAGAAAATTACATGCTAGCATTGCAAGCTAAATATACACAAAGAAACTTGCTCATTCTGTATACTAACAAGGTATATAGTTGTATGGGGTCGTTCCAACAATTGCGTATAACTATAAAAACTATTACATAATACACATAATCTATGTCCATCGGCACAAAAAATTTCAGCACTGCAAATCATGTTTATATAAATAATTTCAGAATAGAATTCACTTAAAAATGCAGCTAAAACAACCAAAAAAATGTTCAAACTACCGTATGACACCAATATGGCATATAACTATACCAACATGGTATACAGTTTTACTGGTTAGTTTCAGGCAAATATATGACTATACTACTATCACATAACACACATGCATTAAGAGAAAAAAAAATAGTGTGTCACATATTAATATAATAAAGTATTTCAAGATATTGTACTATATTACTATTATTAAAAGAAAATCAAATAGTGTACCAATTAAATGCAGCTACTACAACCAAAAAATGACTCAACTAGCATATGATACCAATATAGTATATAGTTATACTAATAGGGTATATAGTTGTACGGGGTCATTCCAACAACTGCATATAAATATAAAAAAAATTACATAATACCCAAAATTTATGTCCATAGGTACAAGAAAATCCAACACAACAAAACATAATCATATAAATTATTTTAGAATAGAATTCACTTAAAATGCAGCTAAAACGGCCAAAAAATATTCTAACTACCATATGATACTAATATGACATATATTATGACAATAGGGTATACAATTCTACTAACTAATTCCAGGCAACTATATATGACTATACTACTATTACATAATACACATGCGTAAAGAGAAAAATTAAAAAATAGTGTACTACATATTAATATAATAATAAATTTTAAGATATTGTACTATAATACTATTATATAAAACAAGCGCATAAAGAAAAAATCAAAATGATTACATAATACATATGCATAAAGGAAAATTAAAAAAATTTAAGATATTGTACTATTCTACTATTACTAAAGAAAATCAAATAGTGTACCAATTAAATGTAGCTAATACAACAAAAAAATGTTCCAATTAACATATGATACACTATAGTATATAGCTCTACCAATAGGGTATACAATTGTACGCAAAGAGTTTAAATTATTTTTTTTAAATTCAATTATTAAACTGAAATAATATCAGTTGTTAATAAAAATTCAAAAATTTTTAAAAGGACCTAATTTTAAGAGTATACCGTTACATTATATAGTATACTATAATAGTATATCATTGGAATGAACTGTATACCAAAATGGTATATCGTATATCACTTTGGTATACAGTACAAATTCTTCTTCGCAAGTTCAACGCAATAAATTATGCACTATTGAATTAACCAAAATTGTATATAATATATTATTTTGGTATATAGAGGATAAGTTCATTCCTTAAAAAAAATAGTAGTATACTCTTGTAGTACTCTTGAATTAATTATTATATACCAATATTGTATATAATATACCATTTTGATATACAATACAAATTTGTCTTCTTTGCTAGTTCAACTCAATTGCAACCCAAAATTTAAAAATATACTCTAAATCTCCACCAAATTGACTTAGAATATAGCCACATCCTCCAATTAAGATTTCGAACATACCCGGTCAGAATCGGATCACAATAACCACAAACTCAACAAACCCAATTTATGAGTTTCAAGCTTCAAGGTCCTCCAATGGCAGATTAATGTTTGTCACAATTAGATCTTCAAAAATCATCATTAAAACCACAATCTACACATTATAAAACAATACCCACTAAATTCCAACAATAATCACTTCAAAAATCACATGAAAATTCATATATATCTGAAATTTTAAACTTACGCACATGGAGTTTACATTTTTTTTAGTTTGAAATTTTGCCATAATTGAATTATGTGCTCAGCTAACCCAAATATGTCACGACCCGGATTTCCCACCCTCGAGAGTCGTGATGGTGCCTACTAGTCGGAGCTAGGCAAGCCAATTAACAATTACCTCTTTTAGCGAACATCGTCAATATTAGAAACAATGAAGCATTTAATAATAAAGCGGAAGTCTCAAATATATTTAACTGAAAGAAATGCGGAAGTTTAGCAAAATCCTCTACCCAAGACTGGTGTCACAATACTCACGAACGTCTGGAGAATACTAAATACAAGGTTCGAATGAAACATAAAACTGTCTGCTTCGGTACAAATGATAACAAACTGAATAAAATAGAAAGGGACTCCAGGCCTGCGAACGTCAGCAAGGCTACCTCGAATGTCCCTGGACTGAAGTCAGCTCCCGAATCCTCTACTGCTGTCCAAAAGCTGCTGCTCCGGCGCTGTGATCTGTGCAAAAAGATGCACAGAGTGTAGCATCAGCACAACCGACCCCATGTGCTGGTAAGCGCCTAGCCTAACCTCGGCGAAGTAGCGACGAGGCTAGACCAGACTACCAAATAAACCTGTGCAGTTACGAAATATATTGCAGAAAAATAAACAGGAAATAAGCAGTTTATAAGGGAGGGGGAGCATGCTGTGGGGAGGCAACAGTTATAAACAAGGAGTCTAAATTCTAAGGTTATAACAGCCAACAGAAGCTTATATTCGGAATAAACACACTTAAGCTATAACTTGTTGCGGCGCGCAACCCGATCCTCAATCATCACTGTTGCGGCGTGCAACCCGATCCATAGCTACATAGTATTGTTGCGGCGTGCAACCCGATCCATATCATTTAGCATTGTTGCGGT
Source organism: Nicotiana attenuata (assembly GCF_001879085.1). Classification (NCBI taxonomy): domain Eukaryota; kingdom Viridiplantae; phylum Streptophyta; class Magnoliopsida; order Solanales; family Solanaceae; genus Nicotiana; species Nicotiana attenuata. The sequence goes on from NW_017679219.1 coordinate 9,755, forward strand.
GTGCAACCCGATCCACATACATTTTATTTATCATTGTTGCAGCGCGCAACCCGATCCATATATTTATATTATTAATCCTCACACAGGCAAAAGTCGAAAATAAAGGGCAAGTGAGTAAACAATTAGTGAAAGAAATCCCGGCAAGGGAACACAATAACACACTTAATCCCGGCAAGGGAGCAAGGTCAATAACTCAATATCCCGGCAAGGGAGAAAATCATCAAATCAATAAAACGTCCCGGCAAGGGAATAACCAATATCTCTTTCTTTTGCTTTCATTTCTTCTCTATAACTCACTGTATCATTTGAGCCATAGCTCCAAAGAATCATTTCGTATCATATACCTTCACAATTCGCAACACAACTCAAGCCAATGCTCCACGGAATCTAATAATCATAATCTCTGTCTCATGCTCTTTACAGTATATAAAAATCATCAAATAAGCATGGGAGAATCACAACAAGTTCAGGATAATCTCAATATAAGGACATACGGTCATGCTAGACACCAGTGCATAGATACTCGTCACCATGCCTATACACCGTACTCGACAAATAGCAATTAGCAAGTAAGACTCTACTCCTATTCCCTCAAGCCAAAGTTAGACCAAACACTTACCTCAACTTCCACGGCTAAATCAATCCACAACGACCGCTTTCCCTCTCGAATTCGGCTCCAACACAATCAAATCTATGAAATAACGACTTTACAACATTAATATAAGCAAAACAAATCAAACCCAATGCCTAAATATAGTTTTCTAAGCTTTCTTCCAAAACTTTCAAAAATCGACCCGGGCCTGCTTGGTCAAACCCGAGGTTCGAACCAATTTCACATACCCATTCCCCACGAGCCCGGATATATAATTTGTTTTCAAATTCGACCCCAAAACGAGGTCTAAATCAAGAAAAATCAAAAAGCCCNCACCTTTATGGCCTCTACCCCCGCCTCTAGCTGGCTGGGCGGCCTGTGGATCACCTGCTGCCTGAATCATAGGACGAGGACCCTGCTACTGTGACTGAGCACCCCTCAACCTCGGGCAAGCCCTCCTGATGTGACCATACTCACCACACTCATAGCACCAGCCTGAATGCTGCAATTGAGAAGAATGAGACTGACCCTATCGACCTGAATGACCACTTCGTAAGCTCTGAAGCGGTGGTGCACTGATAGGCTGCTGATCAGAATAATGCGGCTGAGACCTACTACCGCCTGAAGTACCATGAGAAACCTGAAGAGCTGACTGAAAGGGCCTCGGAGGATGGCCTCTACCAAAAGAATCTCTACCTCCAGACGAGGTACCACTGAATCTACCTGCATGACGGGGCCTCTTATCTGACCCATGACCACCTCCCTGTGCAAGAGCCATCTCAACTCTACGGGCCGCATTGGCCGCCTCCTGAAACGAAATCTCACTCCCGGCTCCCATAGCCATCTGGAGACGGATTGGCTGGATCAACCCATCAATAAACCTCCGCACCCTCTCTCTCTCGGTGGGGAGTATCACAATAGCATGGCGAGCTAGATCAATGAACCGGGTCTCATATTGCGTGACTGACATGGAGCCCTGCTGAAGGCGCTCAAACTGCCTGCGAAGAGCATCTCGCTGAGTAACTAGGAGAAACTTCTCCAAAAACAACTCTGCAAACTGGTCCTAAGTCAGAGATGGCGACCCTGCTGATCTGGCTAAACAATAGTCCCTCCACCAAGTCTTGGCGGATCCTGCTAGACGAAAGGTGGCGAAGTCGACCCCATTGGTCTCCACAATACCCATAGTCCGAAGAACCTCATGGCAGCTATACAAGAAATCCTGGGGGTCCTCTGAAGAAGCACCGCTGAATGTGGTGGTTAAGAGCTTGGTGAACCTATCCAGTCTCCACAAAGCATCTGCGGACATAGCCGCTCCATCGCTGGTCTGAGTCACAATACCCGGCTGAACTGCCACAGTTGGCTGAACCACTGGAACCTGAGCCTGGGGAGCTACCTACTCCGGAGTACGTGTAGCAGGAGTCTGAACCCCTCCTCTAGCCTGAGAAGTGGCTGGTGCTACAGGAAGCAAACCCGCTCGAGAGACGCCCTCCATAAAGCCTACCAACCTGACCAAAGCGTCCTGAAGAACTGGGGTGGCTATAAACCCCTCTGGGACCTGAGCTGGGCCCACCGGAGTTGCTGGGGCTGGAACCTTCTCATCATAATCAACATGAGTCTCCACCTCTGGGACTGCTGCTCGGGGCTGAGCTCTGCCCTGGCCTCGGCCTCTGGCACGGTCTCGGCCTCGCCCTCTACCCCTCGTAGGAGCTGCTGCTGGGGGCTCGGGCTGCTGCGCGGTAGAAAAGGAAGCACGTGTTCTCGCCATCTGCAATAGAACAGAGTAGAAAGACAATTAGTATTTGAGAAATAGAATCGCACGACAAGAAAGAACAAAAGTGAAGTTTTCCTAACTCTGCAGCCTCTGGGGGATAAATAGAGACGTCTCCGTACCGATCCCTCAGACTCTACCGAGTTTGTCCGTGAGTTGTGAGACCTATGTAACCTAGTGCTTTGATACCAATTTGTCACGACCCGGATTTCCCACCCTCGGGATTCGTGATGGCGCCTACTACTCGGAGCTAGGCAGCCAATTAACAATTACCTCTTTTAGCGAACATCGTCAATATTAGAAACAATGAAGCATTTAATAATAAAGCGGAAGTCTCAAATATATTACTGAAAGAAATGCGGAAGTTTAACAAAATCCTCTACCCAAGACTGGTGTCACAATACTCACGAACGTCTAGAGAATACTAAATACAAGGTTCGAATGAAACATAAAACTGTCTGCTTCGGTACAAATGATAACAAACTGAGTAAAATAGAAAGGGACTCCGGTCCTGCGAACGCCAGCAAGGCTACCTCGAATGTCCCTGGACTGAAGTCAGCTCCCGAATCCTCTACTGCTGTCCAAAAGCTACTGCTACGGTGCTGTGATCTGTGCAAGAAGATGCACAGAGTGTAGCATCAGCACAACCGACCCCATATGCTGGTAAGTGCCTAACCTAACCTCGACGAAGTAGTGACGAGGCTAGACCAGACTACCAGATAAACCTGTGCAGTTACGAAATATATTACAGAAAAATAAATAGGAAATAAGCAGTTTATAAGGGAGGGGGAGCATGCTGTGGGGAGGCAACAGTTATAAACAAGGAGTCTAAATTCTAAGGTTATAACAGCCAACAGAAACTTAAATCCGGAATAACACACTTAAGCTATAACTTGTTGCGGCGCGCAACCCGACCCTCAATCATCACTGTTGCGGCGTGCAACCCGATCCACATATATATCATTTATCATTGTTGCGGATGCAACTCGATCCATATATTTATTTATTAATCCTCGCCCAGGCAACAGTCAAAAATAAGGGGCAAGAGAGTAAACAATTAGTGAAAGAAATCCCGGCAAGGGAACACAATAACACACTAAATCCCGGCAAGGGAGAAAAGTCAATAACTCAATATCCCGGCAAGGGAGAAAATCATCATATCACTAAAACGTCCCGGCAAGGGAATAACCAATATCTCTTTCTTTTGCTTTCATTTCTTACTCTATAACTCACTTTATCATTTGAGCCATAGCTCCAAAGAATCATTTCGTATCATATACCTTCACAATTCGCAACACAACTCAAGCCAATGCTCCACGGAGTCTAATAATCATAATCTCTGTCTCATGCTCTTTACAGTATATAAAAATCATCAAATAAGCATGGGAGAATCACAACAAGTTCAGGATAATCTCAATATAAGGACACACGGTCATGCTAGACACCAGTGTATAGATACTCGTCACCATGCCTATACACCGTACTCGACAAATAGCAATTAGCAAGTAAGACTCTACTCCTATTCTCTCAAGCCAAAGTTAGACCAAACACTTACCTCAACTTCCACGGCTAAATCAATGCACAACGACTGCTTTCCCTCTCGAATTCGCCTCCAACTCAATCAAATCTATGAAATAACGACTTTACAACATTAATGTAAGCTAATCAAACCCAATGCCTAAATATAATTTTCTAAGCCTTCTTCCCAAAATTTCAAAAATCGACCCCGCGCCCGCTTGGTCAAAACCCGAGGTTCGAATCAATTTCACATCACCCATTCCCCCACGAGCCCGGATATATAATTTGTTTTCAAATTCGACCCCAAAACGAGGTCTAAATCAAGAAAAATCAAAAAGCCCTAACTCTACCCATTTCCCCCAATTTCAACCCTAGATTACGTGATTTAGGCTTAGAAACTTACTAATTAATGAAGGAAAATGAAGGAAATGAGTGGGAATTTACTTACCCAAGAGGTCTTGATGAAAGGAAGCTTCAATGGATTCCTAGAGCTTAGGGGAGAAGAGAGTTCATGAGAAATTTGGAATAAAACCCAAGCTACTGTTCTGAAACTTTTTAAAAAATCACTGGGCGTTTCTGTTCTACGCGTTCGCGACAGGAATTCCGCGTTCGCGAATAAGGGGGAGCTGGCAAGCTACGCGTTTGCGAGGGAAGGACTGCGAACGCGAAGAGGAAGCACTGGGGGTCCAAAGAATTGGCCTACGCGAACGCGTCGACCATCACGCGAACGCAGAGAAGGAAAAATCAAAGCATCGCGATCGCGATGGCCTGAACGCGAACGCGAAGAAGGGTGGCCTCAAAGCTATGCGAACGGGAAGGGGTTATTGCGAACGCGAAGAAGGATTCTTCTGTGTAAATATTGCAGAAAATCTGATGCCTTCCTAAGTTCAAAACCATCCCGAACACCTCCGAAAACACTCCCGAGCCCTCGGTGCTCCTAACCAATCACACACATTAACTCGACGACATCCTAAGAACTTAACCGTGCGATCAAATCGCCAAAATAACATCATAAACGAGGAATCAAACCTCAAAATCATCACTTTTCCTTCAAACTTCATAAACTTTTATTTTTTAGATATTTAGGTCCAAAACACGTCAAATGACGTCCGATTTAAACCAAATTTCACAGAAAGTGGTTAAACCACATATAAGACCTGTATCGGGCGCCGGAACCAAAATACGGGCCCGATACCAACACGTTCTAATCAATTTCCTTTTCAAATTTCCATATTAATTTCAGAAAAACAATTTCACAGAAAAATTCATTTCTCGGGCTCTAGACCTCAGAATTCGACTCCGGGCATATGCCCGAGTCTCATATTTTTCTACGGACCCTCCGGGACCGTCCAATCACGGGTCCGTTTACCCAAAATGTTGACCAAAGTCAACTTTATTCATATTAATATCAAAATTCATAAGTTTTTACACAGAATTTATATTTAAGCTTTCCGGATACGCGCCCGGACTGTGCACGCAAATCGAGGCAAGCCTAAATGAGGTTTTCAAGGCCTCGGAGACATAGAATGAGTGAGAAAACAGGTGATGACCCTTTGGGTCGTCACATTCTCCACCTCTAAAACAATCGTTCGTCCTCGAACGGACAAAAGAAAGAAGTACCTGAATCGGGAAATAGATGACGATAACGGCTTCGCATATCGGACTCGAACTCCCAGGTCGATGCCTCAGGGGGCTGACCTCTCCATTGAACTCGTACTGAAGGAAAACTCTTCGATCTCAACTATCGAACCTGCCGGTCTAGAATAGCCACCGGCTCCTCCTCATAAGACAGATCCTTGTCCAACTAGACAGTGCTGAAATCTAACACATGGGCTGGATCGTCGTGATACCTCCGAAGCATGGACACATGAAAAACTGGATGCACGGCTGACAAGCTAGGCGGCATGGCAAGCCTATAAGCCACCTCTCCCACACGGTCGAGAATCTCAAATGGGCCAATGAACCTAGGGTTAAGCTTGCCCTTCTTCCCAAATCTCATCACGCCCTTCATACGCGACACTCGGAGCAATACTCGCTCACCAACCATGAAAGCTACATCTCGAACCTTACGATCTGCATAACTCTTTTGCCGTGACTGAGCCGAACGAAGCCTATCTTGAATGATCCTGACCTAATCCAAGGCCTCCTAGACTAAATCTGTACCCAATAACTGAGCCTCACCCGGCTCAAACCACCCAACCGGAGATCGACACCGCCTACCATACAATGCCTCATAAGGGGCCATCTGAATGCTAGACTGGTAGCTGTTGTTGTAGGCGAACTCTACTAAAGGCAAGAATTGATCCCACGAACCTCCGAAGTCAATAACACAAGCTCGGAGCATGTCCTCCAATATCTGAATAGTCCGCTCGGACTGTCCGTCCATCTGAGGATGGAATGTTGTGCTCAACTCAACCTGGGTGCCCAACTCTCGCTGAACTGCTCTCCAGAAGCGCGAGGTAAACTGCGTACCCCGGTCCGAAATGATAGATACCGGCACCCCATGAAGGCGAACAATCTCTCTGATGTAGATCTCAGCTAACCTCTCGGATGAATAAATGGTTGCAACAGGAACAAAATGCGCTGACTTGGTCAGCCTATCAATAATGACCCAAATCGCATCAAACTTCTTCCGGGTCAACGGGAGTCCAGTAACAAAATCCATAGTAACCCTCTCCCACTTCCACTCGGGAAGCTCAATCCTCTGAAACAGTCCACCAGGCCTCTGATGCTCGTACTTAACCTGCTGACAGTTCAAACAACGAGCCACATATGCAACAATATCCTTTTTCATCCTACGCCACCAATAATGCTGCCGCAAGTCCTGATACATCTTCGTGGCGCCCGGGTGAATAGAATACCGGTAACTGTGGGCCTCCGCTAAGATCAACTCTCGAATCCCATCAACATTGGGCACACAAACTCGCCCCTGCAATCTCAAGACACCATCATCATCTAAGGTCACCTTTTTGGAACCTCCACGCTGCACCGTGTCTCTTAGGACACACAAATGGGGATCATCAAACTGCCGATCACGGATACGCTCCAATAATGAAGAACGAGCGACCGTGCAAGCTAACACTCTGCTAGGCTCAGAAATATCCAACCTCACAAATCGATTGGCCAAGGCCTGAATATCCAAAGCAAGCGGCCTCTGGCTGACCGGAATATAAGCAAGACTACCCATGCTGGCGGACTTCCTACTCAATGCATCGGCCACCACATTGGCCCTCCCCGGGTGGTACAAGATAGTAACATCATAATCTTTCAGCAACTCCAACCACCTCCTCTGCCTCAAATTCAACTCCTTTTGCTTGAACAAGTACTGAAGACTCTTGTGATCAGTGTACACCTCACATGTCACACCATATAGATAATGCCTCCAAATCTTCAGAGCATGAACAATGGCTGCCAACTCTAGATCATGAACCGGATAATTCTTCTCGTGGATCTTCAACTGCCTCGAAGCATATCCTGCATCAATACTGCACCAAGTCCAATACGGGAAGCATCACAATAGACTGTATAAGGCCCTGAACCTGTGGGCAAAACCAATACCGGCGCCGTAGTCAGAGCTGACTTGAGCTTCTGAAAGCTCGCCTCACACTCATCTGACCATCTGAACTGGGCACCCTTCTGGGTAAACCTGGTCATCGGGGCTGCGATAGATGAAAACCCCTCCACGAACCAACGATAGTAGCCTGCTAAACCCAAGAAACTCTGAATCTCTGTGGCTGAAGCTGGTCGAGGCCAGTTCTTGACTGCCTCAATCTTCTTCGGGTCCACCTGAATACCCTCAGCTGATACGACGTGACCCAGAAATACAACCGAACTCAACCAGAACTCACACTTCGAGAACTTAGCATATAACTGACTATCCCTCAGAGTCTGAAGAACCACCCTAAGGTGCTGCTCGTGCTCCTCCTGACTGCGGGAGTACACCAAAATATCATCAATAAAGACTATCACGAACATGTCCAAATATGGCTTGAACACTCGGTTCATCAACTCCATGAATGCTGCTGGGGCATTGGTCAACCCAAACGCATGACCAGGAACTCATAATGCTCGTACCGAGTGCGGAATGCTGTCTTAGGGACATCAGACGCCCTAATCCTCAGCTGATGGTAGCCAGATCTCAAGTCTATCTTTGAAAACACCTTTGCACCCTGAAGCTGGTCGAACAAATCGTCAATCCTG